>NC_057795.1:7177917-7327027 GCF_018294505.1 Triticum aestivum | reverse complement strand
TCGCGAGGCGGGGTCGGGGGAGACGGCGGCGAGGCGGAGGCGACGAGGGGGAGAAGAGAGTGGTGAATTGGGGGAGGAAGATCAGGAGGGAGTCAGGCCGCGCGGGGGGTTAGGTGAGAATAGATTTAACAATAGCGTGGGAGGGGAAAACGCGTTGTTGCTAAAATCAGTAGTAGTAGCGCCGTTTCTAGAAGGGCGCTAGTACTATACCTAGCACGTCGGGAACGGTGTGGCAATTATAGTAGTAGCGCGTTCAGTTCCTGCCGCGCTACTGCTAAGGGGGTAACAGTAGCGCGGTTTTGGCAGACGCGCTACTGCTGATTAGTAGTAGCGCCTCATTTTAACACGCGCTACTGGTAAGATTCTGTGTATAAGGTTTTCCCTAGTAGTGGTGGATGTCTTCGAGGATTGCTATGCATTTCTCTGGCTCGACGCAGTGCTAGAAGACTCCAGTAACGCTGCGCCTAACAAGCTCTCTGTTCATTATTGTGTATGCTCCAGCTCGTCGTTGGACTTGTCTTGCCGAGATCTCGTCAGTCGGCAGTTCTCTGTTTATCAGGAAGTGGAGGATGGGCTGGGCCCATGATGGAGCTGTGACTTCTTCTCTTGCCATAACGGCTACTGCAACCAGGGCGGGTGGGCTGGGTTGTGAAGAGCTGGAGTCAGCCGCCGCCTGCTGTGTCGGTGCAGTCCTCGGGCCGGCTGCAGTAGTCCCCAGGCCGGGTTCGACTATGGCAGTCCCCGAATCGGCTGTCGAAGTCCCCGAGCCGCCTGCTTGGTTCCCCAAGTCGGATCCGACTGCGTCGGGGTCAGGCGGCACGAAGATGGAACTGGACTCCGGAGATGGCTTGACAGACGGCTTGAGGAGGCGTTGGAGGGCGACGTCGGTTGGTATAGCTTGCCGGGTGGAGCCTATTCGTGCCAGGGCATCTGCTTGCTCGTTGTCGGCCCATGGCACGTGGAGGAATTCACACCCCTCGAAGTATCCGCTGATTTGCTGAACAAGGAAATGGTAGCTTGCCATGTTTGCGTCCTTGGCGTCCTAGTTGTCGGATGATTGCTGGACCACCAAGTCTGAGTCGCCATAGCACAGGATCCGGCGGATGCCGAGTTCCTTGGCCAGCCGGAGCCCGTGTATGAGTGCCTCGTACTCGGCTACATTGTTGGAGGTGGCAAAATGGATTTGCAATGTGTATCTGAGTTTGTCGCCTTTGGGAGAGGTGAGGACAATGCCAGCTCCCAAACCGGTGCGCATCTTGGATCCATCGAAGTGCATCCGCCAATGAGTGGAGTCGGGCGCCGGTGGCAGGTACTGGGTCTCGTCCCAGTCGACGAGGAAGTCGGCCAATGCTTGGGACTTGATGGCGGTGCGGGGCTGGTAGTAGATTGTGTAAGGAGCCAGTGCAATGGACCATTTTGCCACTCGGCCGGATGCATCCCAACTGCCTATGATCTCGGCGAGCAGGGCAGTGCATACGACCATGATGGAATGCTCTTGAAAGTAGGGCTTGAGTTTCTTGGAGGCAAAGTACACACCATAGCACATCTTCTGATAGTGCGGGTAGTTCTGCTTCGAGGTGGACAGTACTTCGCTCAAATAATATATCGGCCTCTGGACTAGCTGAGCTCGGCCTTTTTCTGGACGTTGAACCACGATAACTGTGCTGACCACCCGGCTAGTGGGGGCAATGTAGAGGAACATGGGCTCTTTCTCAGTCGGTGCCGCCAAGACAGGCGGCGTGGACAGCATCTTCTTTAGCTTGTGGAAGGCTTGGTCTGCCTGGTCATTCCACTCGAAGGAGTGGACTTCTTCATGAGTTGGTAGAGGGGGAGAGCCTTCTCTCCGAGCCGGCTGATGAAGCAGTTCAAGGATGCCAGGCATCCGGTGAACTTTTGGACGTCTCGCAGTTTGGTAGGAATCTTCATTCTCTCTATGGCCTTAATCTTCACTGGGTTGCATTCGATGCCGCGTTCAGAGACCAGGAAGCCTAGAAGTTGGCCGACTGGTACCCCGAACACGCATTTCTCAGGGTTGATCTTGATCTGAAACCGGCACAAATTTTCAAAGGTCTCCTTGAGGTCTTCCAACAAGGTGTCGCGTTTCTCCGTCTTCACCACAACATCGTCTACATAGACGTGGGCATTTCTGCTGAGTTGCTTGAGGAGGCATTTCTGCATGCAACGCTGAAAAGTGGCACCGGCATTTCTCAAGCCGAATGTCATAGTCAGGTAACAGAAAGCTCCGAATGGGGTGATGAAGGCGGTCTTCAGGCGGTCAGCTGGGTCCAATTTTATCTGGTGGTAGCCTGAGTAAGCATCCAAGAAACTCAACAGCTTGCATCCGGCTGTGGAGTCTATCACTTGATCAATCCTTGGCAGAGCAAAAGGATCTTTAGGGCAGGCTTTGTTGAGGCTGGTGTAGTCAATGCACATGCTCCACTGCTTGTTCTTCTTTAACACCAGGACCGGGTTGGCAAGCCACTCTGGAAAGAACACCTCCATAATGAAGCCGGCTGCCAGAAGCCAGGCTATTTCTTCTTTGACTACTCTTCCCTTCTCTTCTGACAGGCGGCGCAAGGGCTGCTTGACCGGTTTGGCGTCAGATCGGACATGTAGCTTGTGCTCGGCGAAATCCGTCGGGACACCCGGCATGTCTTTGGGAGACCATGCGAAGATGTCCCGATTCTCACAGAGGAAATCGACGAGCTGGCTTTCCTATTTGCTATCGAGGCCGGTGCCCATGACAGTGTACCTCTCCGGGTGCTTCGGGTCCAGAGGTATCTTCTTTGTCTCATTGGCCAGCTAGAAAGAACCTTGAGCGTCACATTCCTTGGGGTCGGGGGACAGGGTCGGATGCTTGCCTGCCATGGCCACAAATCGATCCAGCATCTTCTTCTCTTCAACAATCACAAGGGACTCGGCCAGCCGGCTGCTAGCTGCTGCACACTCAGAAGATTTCTTGTAGTCTCCAGCTATGGTGATGATGCCCTTGGAACTCGGCATCTTCATCTTGAGGTAGGCGTAGTGCGGTACAGCCATAAACTTGGCCAGAGTAGGTCGGCCAAGCAGTGCGTGGTAAGGGCTTTCTAGATCCACCACTTCAAACCATATTGCTTCTCGGCAGAAATGATCCTTGCCCCCAAAGAGGACATCCATCTTGATCTTGCCGATTGGTGAGCAGGATAGGCCGGGTACGATGCCATGGAACACAGTCTGACTTGGCATGAGCTGCTTTGGCTTGATGTTGAGCTTCTCCATGGTGTCGCGGTACAATATGTTGATGCTGCTCCCATCATCTATCAACACGCGGGAGAAACGGGCGGCTCGCCTTTCTATCGCGAGGGTGGCATCCAAAACCAATGCATAGGAGCCAGGAGACGGCATCACCTCTGGGTGATCGGCCTGGCTCCAGCTGATAGGCTTCTCCGACCAGTGCATAAACTCAGGGTTATTAGAGGCGACCGCGTTGACTTCTTGCTGCTGTCGGCGCCGGCTGCGCCGGTCTTCAGTCTGGCTTGTAAAGATGACGTAGGCGGCATGTTCATCGGGGAACTCGTCTTGAATAGCTCCCGACCGCTGGCCGAGCGGCCGGCTGCTGAGGGACTAGAGGCGGCTGGCCTACAGGCGGAGGCGGCAATAGCCCTTCACCCTTGGAGATTCGTGTGAGCCAATGGCACTTCCGAGTTGTGTGGTTGGACGGCTTCGCGCCACTGTGGAACTTGCTGGGGCATCAAGGGTTTGCTTGTAGGAGAAGGCCAGCTGCCAAGCCGGCCCGCTGCCCTTCTGCTTCTTGGGTGCCGTCCGCCCTTCAGGTTGCTCGTCTTCGACCGTGGCCACCTGCCGGCTGGTGGAAGACGACATAGTGGCCTTGCGCTTGTGGTCGTTCTGGTACGGGCATCGGCTGGATTCTCCAGCCGGCGTCTTGGGATCCAGGGCCAACACCTTTCCGGAGGCGTCTACTCAGAGCTCGGTCTTCATTGAGGAGTCGGCTGTGGCATACTTGTCTGCTATGATCAGCAGCTCGTCGAGGGTAGTCGGCTCGTCGCAGAGGAGTCGGTGCTTGACGAGGGTGCCTTCTCTGCACCCGACGGTGAAGTACTCTATGGCTTGAACCTCGTGCACCCCCTCCCAGGAGTTTTGGAGCTCGGCCCAATGCGTGAGGTAGTCACGGGTTGATTCATTGGGCCCTTGTACACACAAGGAGAGCTGTCGGGGCTTGGGAGCCCGTTTGTAGGTGCTGGTGAAGTTGCGTATGAAGGCTTCTGTGATGTCCAGCCAGCTGTTGATGCTGTAAGGCTTGAGGCTATTGAGCTAGGTGCGTGTCGTGCCTTGGAGCATCATGGGGACATATTTCACGGCAACGCGCCTGTTGTTGTTTGCTATGCGAACTGCGGTGGAGTAGTCGATCAACCAATCTTCCGGCTTCACGGAGCCGTTGTACTTGGGCGTGTCTCTTGGGAGCGAGAACCCTTTGGGGAAGGGCTCGTCACGGATGCGGGGGCCGAAGCAAGGCGGGCCGACATCATCTTCTTCTTCTAAAGCCAGGGATCACACAAGGCGGTCGATCCGATGGCGGGCATCATTCTCGCCGACCCCTTTACGGCGACCTAGTCGGACGCTGAGAGTCGGATGCGCGACAGGCCGCGGGGTGGGGTATCTCTCCCCACGAGGCGGAGGAGGAGGCGGGTCGCCTCGTCGTTCCACACCTCGAGGGCGGCCTTCTGTGTCGCGCTCGATGGTGACTCAAGTTCGACTGCGACTAGCAGCCGGCTCCTTCTCTTGTCTTGCACGGGCGCCGCCTACAGTTGGCGTCCGTGATGTCGCGTCGTGCTCTCGGCGACGGGGGCTTCCAGCGTGGACGCCGGCTTCGTGTCGCTCTGCGGCTGTGTCGATCAACTGTTGGATGCGTCGGGTCATGTAGGGGAGCTCGTCGACCCCCAGTCCATTCAACTCGTCTACGATCGACTGAGCGGCGTGTAGGTTCTCGAGAGGTGTGTCGTAGACTGGGCGGTCCGCTCCCAGCATGATGGCGATGGCCGCGCCGCGCTTCTTGACGACGCCGGCTCGGCTTGGCCCTTCAGGAGGCGGCGTTCCGAAGGTGGCACGGTCAACTTCGCGCTGGTGAGCTTCAGTGAGGCATCTCATGGAGGCTATCCTCCGGCCCTCCGCGAGGAGAGCAAGGCTGCGTGCCTCCAGCGTCTCGGCGTCAGCATCGGCCGGGATGGGGGCGGACAGATCATGCAGCATTGCTTGCATGGCGTCGTGGGCGTTTTCGCTAGAGGTGACGTTGTGGCTGATGACTAGCACCTCGGTGGCGGTGCTGCCGCCGCTGTCGGCTCGAGGAAGAGGGTCATCGAAGATGATCACGTTGGAGGGGAAGGCGTCGAGCGACGCCGTGTCGGAGTCGACAAGCATCGGGTCGGTGGAGCCAACCGACTCCAAGTCCGCGGTAGGCTCATTGGAGACGTGGAGTTGGTCGAGGAGGCTGGTGAGGCGGCTCTCGTGGCAGCCTATGCCCGCGTCGGATGCGGGCTCGTCGGAGATGCGGACCTCGCCAAGAAGATCGGCGAGGCAGCTCGCCGTGCAGGCGTCGTCGACGCTTTGCAGCGCGTCGGGGCAAGCGCCATCGGGCGTGCCGGGCTGGCTACACTCGCAGGGGAGGAAAAGGGTTCCCGTACAGAGCAGGTCTCCGGACGACGGTGCACCTGGCCCCATGGTGGGCGCCAAATGTCGGGTGGTAGGTGCGACATATGCCAACGGATGGCTTATCATTGTGGGACCCAGTAAGACATCGCCGGTGCCTGGAAACGGGATGAGGCGAAGACATGCACGCCAACGGATCTTACCCAGGTTGGGGGCTCTCCGTGGAGATAATACCCCTACTCCTACTCTGCGGGGTCTCCGCGTGATCACTAGATCGATAAGAAGCTACAACGGGCTCCTTGAGCTGTTTGGTGTGAGGAGGAAGAAGGGAAAGGCTAGCTCTCTTCGCTCCTTATGGTGGTGTCTAAAACTATCTGAGATCAACCCTTTGCATGGGTGCCCCGGGGGGTTTATATAGGCCTACCCCCCGGGGTGCAATGGTAATCCGGCTGGGCACGGGCCCTAGCCGTCAGTGTCTATGGCCGCCGGCTTCTCCGCCGGCCGCTGGGGCCCGCCCACTGGTGGGTCCCGCCGGCTACCGGCTCATTGGACGACAGGACGGCCCCACCGCTTGGAGGTCTTATCGGGGGCTGGTTATTGTTGCCTTGCCTCTGATGACGAGGGCTTTGTCGAGGTAAGCATGACAATAGTGCCGCCGCCTTGCGGGCTCTCACTGTAGCCTTACCTCGTCTTGTCTTCTTAATGGTGCGCGCGCCCCGAGGAGGGGGGCAAGCCGGCCATAGGAAGCCGACCGTGCCCCAGGCCGGCTGGGGGAGGCCGGGTCGCCTTCAGGCGTCTCTCTGACCGAAGGGGCCCGCCGCCTGCGGGCCGTACTGGCAGCCCGTCGTGGAGGGCGTCATGATTAGCATGGCAATAGTGCCACGCCGGACGGGTGATGGCTGCCCCGTACAGCGTACTGTAGCCATGCCTGCTCCGGAATTCGGGGGTGGCAGGCTCCACTATTGCCACGCCCTGTCCCATCGTTGTTATGGGGGTGCAGACTTTTAGGGCACGGCCCTGGCCACGTGCCAGGGGCCGGCCTCTTGGAGTCGGTCTTCTTGGGCCGGCTTCTTGGAGTCGGTCTTTCCATGGCCGGCTTCTTGGAGTCGGCCCTATCGTGGCGTCCTCCAAGAGAGTTTAGGGCTGGGCCGCCCTCCGGTAGTTGGCTTGTGAGGCAGCCAGCCGGAGGAAGGCGGCCCCGCCTCTTGGGTGCTCCAAGGCTCGATCGGCCTGTAGCTTTTTCAAGGGGCCAAAGGGTGCCGGCTAGGCTATCCGTGGTCATTTACTCCGACAGACAGGGTGCCGGAACGGGCTCCCGAGAGGTTTTTGGTGGCTATAGAGGCTTGCGGCGGCGGAACTCCCGATCTATCTTGATATTCAATGTTTTTAGGGTACGTAGGCTTATATAGGCGAAAGAAGTCGGTCGGCGGAGCCTCTAGGGGCCCACGAGAGGGTAGGGCATGCCCAGGGGGGTGGGCACGCCCCCCTGTCTCGTGGCTTCCTCGATGATCCCCCGGCTTGCACTCCAAGTCTCCTGGATCATAATCTTTTCAAAAATCACGCTGCCGAAGGTTTCATTCCGTTTGGACTGCGTTTGATATTCCTTTTCTTCGAAATACTAAAACAGGCAATAAAACAGCAATATGGGCTGGGCCTCTGGTTAATAGGTTAGTCCCAAAAGTAATATAAAAGTGTATAATAAAGCCCATAATCATTCAAAACAGATAATAAAATAGCATGAATGCTTCATAAATTATAGATACGTTGGAGACGTATAAAGTTCTTTGCTACATAATTAAGTAGTTGCATAAGCTATCCAGACTATTTGTCTACTTTGGCCATAGATAGGTTTTCAAAGAGAGTTGTGTATGGTAGTAGGTCCAATCTTGTGGTGATCCATCACGGTAACATAAAGGGAACGAGTATATATTGTATTATGGCTACTAAGAATTAAACGATGGTTTCTTTATGACATTTGGATGATAGTTTTAGTGTTTACATTATGTCATCATGCTTATTGTAGTACTCTTGATTTGATCTTAAACATCTTGCTCTGCCAGTGGGAACATCCTCTATATCTAAATAACTAGCCACACTAACATATTTCTCTTAACATGCAAGCATGCCACATCATCAAGCAACATGCATGGTAAAAGACCCATCACAACATGCAATTAAGCATAGAAAAATGTCCATCTCAACATGCAAGCATGCATGCGATATCTAATAAATATTTTACAATACATTAATCAAACACAATAAAGCATATGGGTTTGCAGTTTTAGTTTTCATATTATTATTCTAAATATTCACGTTCCATACAATCAAATCATCAAATTATATTGAAAATATTCCCGCAACAACATGCGGGATATCATCTAGTTTGTTGAAGAGTGGCAGAATGAAAGATTTTTTTTAGATAAAGCATGGCTTTATAGTAAAACTGAACGATGCAGAGGCAAATCACCCGAAGCATGTTCAGCCAAAATGGGCTGGTACATCAGACTCCCTTTCCACATAATGTTAGGTTGATACAAATGACCAAAGCTAGCTAATTCATGTGCGACACAGTTTGCACTACGACGGCAACAGGTAATTTGGATATGTGTGAACCAAAAGATAATAGGTGCCTTCAAAGGAATACATTTTTAGGGTGCCATTATTGAGATGAGACTTGGGCCACACTTGACAGCTTAAATCAAGTCTTTATTTCCTCCAAAAAAAAATCAAGTCTATATACTGTAGAGCCGGCTTAATTTAACAAATTGGTTTGGTAACGATTATATGACTAATCTATCTCTGAGCAACTTGTTTCGTTGCCTAAAAAATAATGCAAGACGATACCAACTGCAAAGACTTTGCTACATGTTGTATTGGCTGATATCAATTGTCCTGTCTCAGCAGAGCTGTTTTGTAGTTGCAATATTATGTGTTTTGTTTGAAAGCGATGAACCAACGACGAACGACCTGCCACTGTCAAATTATGTATGCAAAGATAACCTAAAACTAAGCTACTAGTGGAGGAGCTTGTAAAATTTTATATAGATTGTGGCATAACCAAGCTACTACATGACAGATGCATTACGCAATTATAAATATGCACGTCACAGTGTACATGACGCGTACACCAAGGTAATCATACATGGCTTGCATACAATAATACATATGCCGAGTCACGGCATGGGGTACCGTGCCGGCCGGCCTGTCCTTGACTGGATCGTAGCTATCTTAATCCGCAACTGGCAATATTTTGTAAAAGAGTGCCGGCTAAGGGAAGCTCTGGATCTGTCCAAACCAATGGATGGAAGGGGAAAATTTTGTAAAGAGTGCCGGCTAAGGGAAGCTCTCGATCTATCCCAACCAATGAATGAAAGGGGAAGACTTGACGACTTCACATTTTTCAATGTACTATTTCTGTTATGCCGCCTACAATTTCTTGAAATTGCATAGTCCGATCACAAATCCACACCTCAACTTTGTGGAATTGTCATCAACTCGGTTCCACCATAGCTCCTCGTATTTTCTGAAATTCTCGGCTAGGGCCCCTTCGTGAACGGAAGAAGATAGTACACACTTTAACGCCCCTAGATATCCATATGGGTTAAATAGGCACGGGGGAAATTGCATTTACGTCTCCACATGAGCAAAACTCAGTCACACCATGGAATAACACGACAGACAGATACTCTCACACCATCATCATCAGAAGCATAGATCATAACCATAAAGAACACTCTGGTTTGTAACTGCAGCAGCAAGACGAAGCAAACCGCGAAAGATGGCATGACATTCGTCACACACAAGAAATGAAGTGTAGAGAGCGAAGACTGTGTTTCTGTTTGTGGCGAAATGCGCGAAGCAAAGATTGTTACTGAGGAAGAGGCTGTCTCATGGCAGACTCGTTCGGTCATGTACGGGGTTGGGTTGGGCCAAATTTTCCGTGTGCTAGCGAAAAACACATAGTTGGCCACGGCACAAGTAGCGCTCGCTTTGTTTTTTTATGATGCCACTCGCTAGGAAATGCGAAATCCTATTGCCCGCCTATAACGTGGAATACAGCAGATTTCACAATATCTTTCTCTAATAATGGACTGGGGTCACAGCGTGGGTTTCCAGTTTTGGAGCATTCTAGAAAGTACTTTTGTCTAGTTTGTTTTTCCTTTTCTGTGTTTTCTCTGTCGCTTTACCATTTTTGTATTATTATTTTGTTTCATTCCCGTGTGTATTATTTCCATTTTATTTTTTATAAAAAATATGTTCTTTAAATGAACATTTTAAATTTATGATTTTTAAATATCTGAATATTTTAAAATTATGTGAATATTCTTACGAACCCATGATCAAGTTTTGATTTCACCGTCTTTCAAAATGTAGGAAAGTGGTAGCAGGTTATTTTTAGCCAGCATTAACAGAGGTGTACATAGTAGCAGTAGCTGCAGAGGTGAACCAACCTGTGGTTGAGATGGTTAGGTGGGCAGTGGTATTCCCAACCCACCATGGTTCAAATCCTGGTGCTCGCATTATTCCTGAATTTATTTCAGAATTTCCGGCGATGTGCTTTCAGTGGGAGGAGACGTTCCAGTCAACGACGAGGCGCCTACGGTGGCTTCGTAAATCTCAAGATGATATGCCGGCTCAGTCTCTCGGAGGTGCTCATAGGGGTAGAGTGTGCATGTGTGCGTTCATAGGGGTGAGTGTATGCGCGTGTATATGAGCGCTTGTGTCTGTACCGATGCTAAAAAAAAGCAGTAGTTGCAGAGGCAAGGAAGAAAAAAACAAGTAGAGGCAGGGCATGGGAAACCAAGCTAGGTAATTGGGTTGTGCCAAACGTAGCTCCTGTGTACGCGTTTCGCCCTCCATTCCACACTTGAGGAATGGAATAGGGGCACCTCGAAAAAATTAGCATCAAGAAAAAGCAACTACTATTAGTTTTCAATAGATTTGAGAAAGTTAGAACTAAGTCGATCTGGGCCAGCCCAACATAACAATGGGATACTCGATCAGTATTAGGAGAATAGTATTCTTGGCTACAAGTGAAAGTTAAACAATTTCAAATTTCCCAAGTTCTTTTACATATATACAAGCCCTGGTTTCCTACCCTTGTGTGGCACCATCTGTTGTCGATCTCCGAGAGCTATTTTTGCGACAAACCAGGAGTGTATGTAAGCGATGACATCAATTCTAACATAGTATCCTCACACTCGCTTGAATGGGTGTATTTTTTGAATGAACATGCTTAGTGATGACATCCAAGCAGTCAACTAACACTTCAAAGCAGTGGACCAAAAAACATGTATTACCTCCGGCCCATATTAATTGACGCTCAAATTGATGTATATGGGACGGAGAGAGTACTTTTTTTAGGGAAGGACGGAGAGAGTACTTATTTATTTCTGGCCTCTTGTTTTTCTTTTAGCTTTTCTCTTTTGAGACATTGCTTTTCTTTTAATTTTGGGCTATTATTTGATTGTTTGGAGTGAGTAAGCCCAACATAAACTCTACTATTCTCCAACTGGGCCTAATTTTCCGAGTCCCTGCGAAGCCCAGTCCACCCACACTTTGCCAGCGCCGCAGCAGAGCACCGCTGTCCGTCCATCCATGGCGGCGGGGACCGCCGGCATCAGCAGGGCCAGCGCGGCAGCGGGCAACAACAGCAGCAGTGAGTCCCGCTTCTTCTTGTCCGGCAACATCCATCACCTTCCTCCGCCGCTCGCTCCCCTTCCCCTTCCTGCCCCCCAAATCCCCCGTTACATACAGCAAGAAAAGCCCCCCAAATCTCCTCCTCGTTAACCTTCAGCGTTGTAGTTAGACGGAAGTTAGGAGAAGCAGCGTCAGAGGCTGCAAAATATGTCAGCGTTGTAGACACAAGTTAGGAGATTTCCTCTACTTTGTTCTGCAAATGCAGCGTTTAGTTTGTGTCTTTCCTCTATTGGTCCAGTTCTCTTCTCTATTGGTCCAGTTCATATAATTGTGCAACAAAATTACGATTCATACATTTCAATTCATCCTTGTGTGTTACATTTATTCAATCCATGTTTAATCAGCCACTCGTATTTTCTATCCTCGTGCTAACTTGCCAATTAATCTTATTATAATACAGTGAAATATTGTGTATATTATGTTTGAATCATCACTAAACCATTCTTCTAAACCTGGGTGCTGTCTGCTTAAACATCAGCGGTAGGTCGCTCCACTGTTAACCAATCCGTTGTATCGATCGGTCATGGTGGGAATGCAATTGCTCTAGTTTCTAAAAGAGCACTAACCCATACGGCTGGATGTCTTATTTCTGTCTTGTGGCTCATGTATAACCACATGTCCTTCACACTAGTTGAGCTGCATATGGGGCGACATGCAGCATAATTGCTTAATGGTTGGGTGCCTGTTCACCTGCTATTGTTTCAAACGCTGGTCATTGTATATATCTCAATATACACTTGCCTAGAAGGGAGGGGGTCATGAATAATTTGTGATGTGCTTTCACAGGTTATTCATATGTTTTCTTTAATTGACCGATGCTTAAATTGTCAAGTATGGACTTGCTTCATTTCCTGCAACTGGACATGATGAAGGGGTGCTTGAATTTATTTCTCCGAGTAGCCAGTGCTGGGTTTCCAATTGACCTACTATTTTTTCAATTGGAAAAAGGTATTCTATGCATTCTAGCTACATTTCTCAAGTATTTCTTTTACAGAAATTTACCTTTGATTCTAGTTATTTGCTTGTTCTTGCATTTTATCTGAACATCAGAGTATTATAAATTACCTGCAAAAGCGCCATGCGAAGATAGTCCTTTTGGTAGAACTCAACAACTGCCAATGCCTGCGAGCTTTTATAAGAAGCTGTTCCGGTTAGGTTTGCCTTCTGTCTTTAAGTACCTTTAGGGTTTAGGATAGCTAAACTTTTATGCTTAGAAGTAAATATACAGAATTTTTTCTTTCAGTTCGCTGTAAATTCAGCAATCTTCAACTATCAATCTTGTGGTGCTGCATCTCTGAGACCATTCTTTTTTGCTTCAGGCCTTGTTTGGTACTAGTGTATTTCAGGGATTTGATGGGGATTATCCCGGTCAAACCCCTAAATTCCCACATATCCCAAAATACCGTTTGGTTCTAGTGTATTTGACATGTTTCATCCCCACGTCTCCCTACAAATCCTCAAACTCTAGTGCATTTTTCTCAATACCCAATACACTACCCCTACCTAGTGGATTGGGGATAAATGGGGATTTGAAGGGATTGGGTGAAGGTTGAGGTTTCACCCAATCCCTGTGGGGATTATCCCCATCAATTCCCTCAAAAACCCTAGTACCAAACAAAGCCTCAGGGGTAATTCAAGTATTGATCTTATGGTGTCCCACTTCACTTTTCTTCTTCCTGATTACTGTTCAGCAATCAAACAGGTCATTTCTTGTGCTTCATTTTGTAAGGGTTATTTCTCACCAATGTTCTTATTTATTAACATCTTTTTCATCATGTTCTTTGTCAAGCATGTTAGTGCTTTGTTCTGAAAAAATTCATCTCTTCTTGGCGTCATACTGCAAATGTAGTGGTTGGTTGCCATCTACTCCCTTCGTTCCTAAATATTTGTCTTTATAAAGATTCAAATGAACTACCACGTGCGGATGTATATAGACATATTTTAAAGTGTACATTCATTCATTTTACTTCGTATGTAGTCACTTGTTGAAAACTCTAGAAAGACAAATATTTAGGAACGGAGGGAGTAGCAGGAAAGCTATATCATTTGAAAGTTCTATTGTGCACATTGTTAACGAAAGACACACCACCGTAGTTGTATTTGATTTGTTCGCGCAAAACGAGATTTTGTGGTATTTATAGAGTTTTTTTGTCACGCTTGTGAATTAGTCATTAATAGTACGTTAGGCGATTCTCACTCTGGAATTTCTCATGAAAAGTTGTTGTATGATAGAAAGACATGTGTACTTTTGTCAAGTCTGTTTATTCAGTTTTCGCCATATGTTACGCATGCTTATCTCAATCCCTTGTAAATCATATTTATGCACTTGGCGTCCTGGTCTATTCCATGTTTGAGATTAGCATGATAAGCAAAAGATGTGCAGTTATTTAGAGATGATGGCATTCGCCCTCTGATTCAGCAGATGGCCTGTGGCCTAGCAGAATGCGTTGGTAGGTGGCAGAACAAAACTGCCACCGAAGACACTGAGAGAGGGTGGCCATCGTGTGGGGTGGTGGTGGTGGCAGCTTGGCTGGAAGCGTCTCGTGGCTCCTTATCTGGCACATGAATACCATTTGTTCTTAATTTTTTGATTACACACAAACTATTTTAACTTGTGAGCTTTCATTTTTTGCTTCCATGAAGAACCTTCTCATGCACTGGTATTAGCAAGTTTCTTCCTAAACAAGGTTTTCTCATGCACTTGTACTAAAAGACAATCTAGCCTGTGTGACTCAAGATGACACGTTTTATCATGTCAGCATGAAAATGATGAAAGTATGCTTCTTCCTTTTTGGACACATACAGTTGGTTTTACCCTTCCTGATATCTAAACTCTCACTATTTACTATTGTTTCTGTTAACAGGTGGTTTCTAGGGAGGATGGAGATGAAGATGGATTTCAAACGGTGTTAGAGTTCATCATGCCACGCAGAGCTCACTGGTCAATCAATGCTCTATGATGAAGGGTGTAAGGAATGGTCGGGTTATTGTCAGGAGTTTTTGGTGAGCATACTAACTTTGATGAGGCAAAACTTGTTACATCATTAACCTGCTCACCTTTTACTGTTCGTCAACGCTAGAAAAAGTAGGATCATATAGATTAACTTTTCTTAGTTGCTTTAGTTCACTTATTTTAGTAATTTCGTTTCAGCCAGTTCGTTCACTATTAGCACGTACACGTCTCCTTATTTGTGTTGTGCCTCAAGTCATCCATATTCAAGGGTGCCTTAAATTGATTGCACCTTACATTTAAGAGGGCAAATGGAATAGCATCCAAGGTATATAATTTTCAAGAGGGAAGACGACCTCCGCCAAGATCAATTGCGGCGAACCGTGAGGGGAGAGCGGTGGGGGGAGTTGGCGAATGGGGAAAGACAGGCCGCCAATATTTGGCTAGCCCGCGTGTTGGCGCGCCCACGATTCGAGCCGAACCAATCGACCGCCAAATTTTGGTAAGCGCCAATAGTTGGCTTGCCAATTTTTGGCTGCAAACCAATTAGGCTCTTAACCTCTTCACAGATTCCTCCTCTCACCGCCAGCAGCTCGACCTCGTCGCTCATGTCCCAGTATGTTGTTCCTCTGTGCTCTAGGGCTCCTCCAACACGTGCCACCAGGGCCCTGCGTTCTGTGCACATGTGTGCTTGTTTTGTTCCCTCTCTCTGACAGCATTGTGCTCAAGAGTCTCTTGCTTCAGATGGCCATTCTAATCTGTTTCCCCTTCTCCATCCCTCCAAGCCTTGCCGAAGTTCCAAAGCATGTATTTGTCCATGTCCCAGAGTAGTACAACATCGCATTCATCGCATCACGCTGTGCTAATCTTTCTTCATGTTGCAGCATGAAGGGTGCAGTTTTTGGAAGTGGGAGAACAACAGTGATGTCAATACTCAATACACCAAACAACAGAGGTGGCATGAATTATTGGTGTCCATGCACACGTCCGACCCACCCAACGGAAATAATTGGCGAGTCGTCGCCCGCCATTTCGTGTAAATGCTCTAATTTAAGAGGGCACTGTGCACCATAAATACACCCAGCTCTCCTGCAGCCCAATAATGATACCCAACAGACAAGGTTGTATTCATACAACCATGAATTGGTGGTGGCCCACTCGCACTGAGGGTATAGCGGGCCGGATTCCATTTGCTAAGCAATTAACACTGTTTAATTACTATTGCAAGTGGGGCGCGTGGGGCTATATTAGCTATCAATGACGATGCATTCGTGGACGCACAAGATTACGGCAGCGCGTGGCCGCATGTCCTCAAAGATTCATTGCATCAAGGGTCTTGCATTGCGGACTTTTTTACTGTTTTGACCCATTAACAAAAGATTAGCACAATTTGACCATAGTTTGAAACTTTTTTCGGATCTGACCCTTTCCAAAACACCAGCGTTTTGGTTACACGGAAGACACCATGGTCTCCGGCGTCTGTCCCTGGGCCATCTCTTGGTCAGTTTTTTTTTACTGTCCACATGGCAAAGGGCAAACGCCATGAACCTTGGTGTTTAGGTCCGACTGGTTAACTGGCATGCGAGGCCGCGGCCGCGACCCATCACATCCTGTAGTTGGCTGTTGGCTCGCAGTGGGAGTTGCACTGAACCAAGTTAACACAGTGGCTCGCAGTTTAGTCTTCATGTTACTGTCGTGTTGCAACTAGATGGCTCAATACCATGCATGTTCACTATTGTAAATGTCAGTGGATAGTGACTAGCTGTGAGGTGAGGATGGCTAGCTATGTGGTCGCCTGGACTCCGGAGTGTTTGATGCCATGTAGGATTATGTAAGATTGTGTTGTTTAGTACGTACAAAATAAGTGGACAGTGACTAACTTTAGTATTATATATGGAAGATGCACAGAGCAGCTGTATCAATAAGTGGACAGTGACTAACTTTAGTATTATATTATGTAAGATTGTGTTGTTTGATTACCTTTGGTGCTTTGCGATTGAGATTTCAGTTTGGTTGCTCTTTTGGCCAGGGAAGAATTCAGGACAAGGGTGATGATGGGCTCCATTCAGTTCGGGCAGTCTGCTCTGCTGTATCAATTGGCAACTCCGGCTTCAGGTATTTTTTTTTTTAACAAAGACGCTAGGTGACTTCAGGTATTTTTACTTGCTCCTCTTATCTTTAAAGCCTCCCGTTCTCTGCTTTTCTAGTAGTACTGTGACCTCTGCTCTTGTATTCCATCGCTTGGTGACCTAGCTATGTCTGTACTAGCAGCTAGCTAGGTAAGCACGTCAGACTGTAACCTGTTTGTTAGATTAATTGACCTGAAGCAACCTCTGCTCTGTAGAGTTGATTACATCATGTGGATGTTGTCTATCTACTGCTCCCTCCGTACCAAAATATAAGACGTTTTTGTAGGCTAGATTAGTAAAGTAGATCGAATTGCATGTGGTTACTATTCCACCCCTAGCGATATGCTTCCAGTCTTGCTAATCCGATTACTTGTTTAACCATAAGGCTAATTCATTTATGCTCTTACTCTTACGGTAGGCTAATCTACGTGTTCTTTTTTCCGACAAAGAACTTCCACAGGTGGTAGTAAGAAAATAGCACAAAATAATTCTAGTAGTAAATAATAGTTCGTGTTTTTTAATGGAAAACACTCGCTTTCCGCCGGCTGATAACGCGCAGGCATCAGCCGCCTCCCCTGCCAACCACGTGTCCAGGCGGGAGCCCACTGCAACGTCCCTTTTTTTCCTGAGCGCACCCGTCGCCGTGAAACCAGCTAACACGCTGCTCGTTTTGTCTACTCTTTCTTCCTTGGGCTACACATACGCCCACTCTCGTATGCTACTGACTTCTTTATAATTTCTTAGAATGGAGACACACTGCCATGCCATGTACTAGTAGTCTAGCACTGGCTACTAGTACCTTTTTTGTACGTAAAGAAAATAGATACGGTGTTGTGTTCACTGCCATGCCATATACTACCTTTGGAACAAGTTTCTACAACAATGGTGTTGTTGCGGAACGACGGCAGTGAACGACGACCGTACCAATGCGCGATGCGACGGGAGATATTATTGCAATTTTTGTTGTTGCAATTTTTGCAACAAGGATATTGTTACACAAATTTAGATACGGCGGGAGGTGTGTTTGCAATTTTTGCAACAAGGGTCTGGTTGCAGAAAATTAGAAAAGAGGTTTTGCAACAGCTGACTTGTTGCAAGAAATTAGGGAAGAGGAGGTTTCGTAACAAAGCTCTTCTTACAGGAAATTAGAGAAGAATAGGTTTCGCAACAAGAGGGTCTTGTTGCAGAAAATTAGAAAAGAAGTTTTGCAACAACAGACTTATTGCAGGAAATTAGAGAAGAGGTGGTTTCGCAATAAAGGTCTTGTTGCAGGAATTTAGAGAAGAGAAGGTTTTGCAACAAGAGTATTGTTGCAGAAAATTAGAGAAATGAAACGGACCGCTCGCTTCACACTATCGGAGGAAGAAGCGCAACAACCGACTTGTTGCAATTCGGGGCGCGCAAGATTGGGGGAGATCTGATGGCTAATTCTGTGTCTATCGGACGGGACGAGAGGTGGTCAACATGGGTCCTGTTGCAAAAAATTAGATGTGGTGGAGATGTTTTTTTAATTTTTGCAACAAGGGTCTTGTTGCAGAAAATTGGACGCAACGGAAGATGTTGTTGTAATTTTTAAGGATCTTGCTGCAGAAATTAGACACGTGGAAGATGTTGCAGAAAATTAGACGCGTGAAAAATGTTGTTGCAAAAAATTAGACGCGCCGGGAGATGTTGTTGCAATTTTTCTAAGGCTCTTGTTGCAGAAAAATAAAGAAGAAGAGGTTTTGCAACATGAGTCCTGTTGCGGAAAATTATAAAAGATGAGCTTTCACAACAAAGGTCTTGTTGCAGGAAATCAGAAAAGGCCAGATCTTGCAACAAGAGCATTGTTACAGAAAATGTTCTTGTTGCGAAACCGCGCGGGGCGCAGATCTGTCAGGGGTCGGGGGGTAAGAGTGCTATTGTTTCTGCAACAGAGCGGTTGTTGCGGAAAATAACTAGTACATGCGGGGCACGGGCAGTAGATCCGGCGGCTACCAGGTCGGGCATCCAACGGCCGTTTGGGCGACGGATAAAATTAAAAAATCGGCCGGCGGACGCGTAGCGTCGCCCTTTTTTAATCCAAAATTAAAAAAACTTACTGGAAACACCCGGAAAATCAGAGGATCACCTTTTTCTTTTGAAAGGAACGCATAGCATTCCATTACATTACAGAAGTGGACACATCGCCGGCCACAACGTTATTTACAAAATCTGGGACCTGCCCAAGCCAAACTTCACATAAGCTAGCTCCTAGTTTAGCTCCGTAAGTAGCTAGCTTGTGCGCCACTACGTTACAAGATCGAGGGCAAGACACCACACATACATCATTGAAACCTACGTACAACTGAGCCTTAATATCTCTGAATATACTGACAAGTCGAAATCTTCAGTGGTTGTTGCATTCTTCAGTTGTATGGAATCAGTTTCAATCATTACTTTATCACAACCTAGCTGAATGGCTGTGTTTATGGCATAAAGCATCGCCAACGCCTCGGAATGAAGTGCATCAGAGACTCGCTCTAGATTGCCCGCACCTGCAGCCATCACCTCACCACAATCATCTCTAATAACAAAGCCCCAGCCTCCAGTATTTGTCTCCTTCAAGAAGGCACCATCTGTGTTGATTTTCAGAGTTCCCGGTGGAGGCCTGGACCATCTTCCATCTTGCTTGCTGTTGTTTTTGCATTTTTTCATTCTGTTTCACCTTGCATAGATGCATAAAAAGATAATCAATAGAATGCAATATTTCATCAGAGGATTTAATAGCATCTCCTGCATTAGCCCTATTCCTTTCATGCCACCACCGCCAAAGTAGCAGGCAAGATTTGATTTTTTTCATCATCATTGAGATTTAGAATTTCCTCCACACAACTCAATACATCTACACAAGATAGAATCCGTAGTCTAACGTGCTCCTGCTGGGCTTTCCTCCATA
Organism: Triticum aestivum; assembly: GCF_018294505.1. NCBI lineage: Eukaryota > Viridiplantae > Streptophyta > Magnoliopsida > Poales > Poaceae > Triticum > Triticum aestivum. The sequence goes on along the minus strand of NC_057795.1, from coordinate 7,307,688 downwards.
CTTCCTTAACCTTTTTACATTTAATAAAGCAGTGACCGCCATCCTCATCCAACCGAAAGCAAACAGGACAGAGAGTATCTACTTGCATACCTCTGTGTCGTAGCTTCATGCGCAGGGGTAAGCTGTCCGTAGATAAGCGCCACAGAAATTGAAGAACCTTGTTTGGGAGGGGAAGCAACCACAGCTTCTGCCAGTTCAGACCTCCTCCTTCTTCACACTAGTAGAAAAAGGACCTAATATGAGACACATTAGTGCCGGTTTGGTTTTGAGCCGGCACTAATGTGTCCAATAGTACCGGTTCCAACGGCTAGCCGGCCGTTCTCATTAGTACCAGTTCGTGGCGAACCTATAGTACCGGTTCGTGCCACGAACCGGTACTAAAGATGGTGGTGGCAGGGTGCTGTCAGTCTGGGGTCCCCCAGCACCTTTAGTACCGGTTCGTGGCACGAACCGGTACTAAAGGTCGACGTGCATAAACCCTTCGTCCACCCGAGCTCGCTCTGTTCTTCCCCTTTCCCCTCTCCTCCTCTGTTCTTCCCTTCTCTTCCTCGAGCTCATCACACATTTTGCCCAAAATTTGTCAAGATTTGAAGGCCCCCATCCATTCAAATGATCACAAAGGTTAGCAACTTTGTCCTTTCAACTCTCATTGCTAGATTAGCTCTTGCAATGCTTTGTATAGTGATTAATTTGGGAGGAATTATATTTGCTAGTATTTGATTTATATACAATTTGAGGTCAAAAATAACACTTAGTTTGCATATGTAGGTGTGGTTTACTTAGTGCCTTCTAAATCTCCGTCGTAACCACCGTCGATCGCCCGCACCGTCCCGTCACCGGCACCACCTTGTGCTGAGGCTCTTGTTCATGAATGTTTTACATTACCAAATTGATGTTTGTGTGATTTGGATATATAGTTACTCATATAATTTTCTTACCCATACGTTGTTTGTTATACATAGTGCCATGGTTTTGATATCCGTCCCCGTCGGCCCTCGTCCTTGTTATGATTCGGATGTGGTATATTCTCATTTAAAACTAGTTGTTGCATTTCGTGTTTATGACAAATTATGCCCATCAAGTTGACATAGATATTTTTATCTAGGAGGTATGTGAACTGGAAATTCCAACCGACCCTATTGTCGAGAGGTTAAATTTAGTTGAAAGAGAAAATGAGTATTTGAAAGAAAAATTGAAAAGAATTGGGGGGAGAAGATGGAATTGGAGTTGCATGTTGCCGATGTCGTCGATGATTACAAGATCAAGATGGAGAAAATGAGGTTGAAGATTAGAAAGATTAGAAAATATGCCATTGATAGTGTGGCTTGGTATCATTATGTTGTTGGATCAATTGTTACCTTAGTTGCGATCTTCATCGCATTTGTTGTTGCATTTAAATTCTTTAGCTAGAGAGTTATTTGTATGTTGCATTTAATTAAGTGTTGTATATGAACTTTATGTATGAACTTGTACTAATTTGGTCTATTCGGTGTTGTGTAATGAAGATGAGCCGACAATGGATGTATGATGACAGATGCTCTCCCGAGTTCAATAATGGCGTGCATACTTTTCTGCTTACCGCTGAGGCAAACAAGCGAACGGATGGTTTTATGCCTTGTCCATGTGCTGGCTGTAAGAATGGTCACAGTTACTCTACGTCAAGAACCATTCACGTCCACCTATTTGAGTCGGTTTCATGCCCCACTATAATGTTTGGACCAAGCTCGGAGAAATGGGGGTTATGATGGAAGACAATGAAGAAGAAGAGGACGACGACGGCTATCCTGGCCATGGGTTCCCTGAATACGATGATACAACAATGGGGGAAGAAGCTGAGCCGGCAATGCAGAAAGAAGCTGAAGAAGAGGCATCAGATGAGCCCGCTGATGATTTAGGTCGGGCCATTGTCGATGCAAAGAGAAACTGCGCAAGTGATCTGGAGAGGACGAAGTTGCAGCGCATGTTAGAGGATCACAAGAAATTGTTGTACCCGGATTGCGAAGCTGACAAAAAACAGTTGGGCACCACACTTGAACTGCTGCAATGGAAGGCAGAGAATGGTGTATCTGACAAGGGATTTGGAAAGTTGCTGGTAATGATAAAGAATATGCTTTCAAAGGACAACGAATTGCCCGAGAGTACGTATGAAGCAAAGAAGGCGGTCTGCCCTCTAGGGTTAGAGGTGCAAAAGATACATGCATGCCCTAATGACTGCATCCTCTACCGCGGTGAGTACGAGGATTTGAATGCTTGCCCGGTATGCGGTGCATTGCGTTATAAGATTAGTCGCGATGACCCTGGTGATGTCGAGGGTGAGCACCCCAAGAAGAAGATTCTTGCCAAGGTGATGTGGTATGCTCCTATAATACCACGGTTGAAACGTTTGTTCCAAAACAAAGAGCATGCGAAGGCGATGCGGTGGCACGCAGAAGACCGTAAGAAAGACGGAAAGTTGAGAGCACCCGCTAACGGTTCGCAGTGGAGAAAAATCGAGAGAAAGTACTGGGAGGAGTTTGTAGGTGACCCAAGGAACGTACGGTTTGGTCTAAGCGCAGATGGCATTAATCCTTTTGGGGAGCAGAGCAGCAACCATAGCACGTGGCCTGTGACCCTATGTTTGTATAACCTTCCTCCTTGGTTGTGCATGAAGCGGAAGTTCATTATGATGCCAGTGCTCATCCAAGGCCCTAAGCAACCCGGCAACGACATTGATGTGTACCTAAGGCCATTAGTTGAAGAACTCTTACAATTGTGGAATGGAATAGGTGTACGTGCGTGGGATGAGCACATAGGGGAAGAATTTGACCTAAAGTTGTTGCTGTTCGTGACCATCAATTATTGGCCTGCTCTCAGTAACCTTTCAGGACAGACAAACAAGGGATACCACGGATGCACGCACTGTTTGGATGATACCGACAGTATATATTTGAATAGTTGTAAGAAAAATGTGTACCTGGGACATCGTCGATTTCTTCCGAGCAGGCATCCCGTAAGAAAGAAAGGCAAGCATTTCAAAGGTGAGGCGGATCACCGGACGAAGCCTCGCCACCGTACTGGTGCTGATGTACATGATATGGTCAAGGATTTGAAGGTAATCTTTGGAAAGGGTCCTGGCGGACAACCTGTTCCGAAGATCGCTGACGGACGCGCACCCATGTGGAAGAAGAAATCTATATTTTGGGACCTGCCATATTGGAAAGACCTAGAGGTCCGCTCCGCAATCGACGTGATGCACGTGACGAAGAATCTTTGCGTGACCCTGCTTGGCTTTTTGGGCGTGTATGAGAAGACAAAAGATACACCAGAGGCACGGGAGGACCAGCAACGTATGCACGGAAAAGACGACATACATCAGGGTCAGGCCAGCTACGCTCTTACCAAAGAAGAGAAGGAAATCTTCTTCGAATGCCTGCTCAGCATGAAGGTACCGTCTGGCTTCTCGTCGAATATAAGGGGAATAATAAATATGGCAGAGAAAAAGTTCCAGAACCTAAAGTCTCATGACTGCCACGTGATTATGACGCAACTCCTTCCGGTTGCATTGAGGGGGCTTCTACCGGAAAACGTTCGATTGGCCATTGTGAAGCTATGTACATTCCTCAATGCAATCTCTTAGAAGGTAATCGATCCAGAAATCGTACCAAGGTTACAGAATGATTTGGTGCATTGTCTTGTCAGTTTCGAGTTGGTGTTCCCACCATCCTTCTTCAACATCATGACACACGTCCTAGTTCACCTTTGCGAAGAGATTAACATTTTGGGTCCTGTATTTCTTCACAATATGTTCCCCTTTGAAAGGTTCATGGGAGTCTTGAAGAAATATGTTCATAACCGTGCTAGGCCAGAAGGAAGCATCTCGAAGGGCCATCACAATGAGGAGGTCATTGAGTTTTGTATTGACTTTATTCCTGACCTTAAGCTGATTGGTGTTCCTGAATCGCGGCATAAGGGCAGACTGGAAGGAAAAGGCACGCTTGGAGGGCATCAAATAATATGTATGGACGGGCATTCTCTCACTGAAGCACACTACACAGTTCTACAGAATTCCGCCTTGGTGGCTCCGTATATGGAGGAACACAAGAATTTTCTACAGTCCAAACACCCGGAGAAGTCTGACGACTGGATTACACGCGAACAAACGAGGACTTTCGCCGGTTGGTTGCAGAAACGTGCCCTGAATGATGGCGATATTCAAAATGACCTGTACTCGCTATCCCAGTTACCATCTTCGAATATAATGACTTTCAAAAGGTACCAGATAAATGGGAATACATTTTACACCATCGCCCAAGATAAGAAGAGCACTAACCAAAATAGTGTTGTCCGCTTTGATGCAACAACCAACACGAAAAAGGAAACATATTATGGTTACATAGAGGACATATGGGAACTTAACTATGGATCAGGTGATTTGAAGGTCCCTTTTGCAAATGGGTTAATATGACACGAGGCGGGCTAACGGAAGACCCGCAGTACGGAATGACAACAGTGAATCTCAATAATCTTGCGTATGCGGACGAACCATTCATCCTAGCCAATGATGTGGCGCAGGTTTTTTATGTGAAAGACATGTCTACCAGGCCGAGAAAAAGAAAAGATAAGGAAGCGAATGGATCATACGACGAGCCAAAGCGCCACATAGTTCTTTCAGGAAAAAAAATATCGTGGGAGTGGATGACAAGACAGACATGTCAGAAGATTATGAAAAGTTTGATGAAATTGCTCCATTCACAGTGAATATTGACCCGAGCATCCAGTTAAATGATGAAGATTTTCCCTGGCTACGGCGCAAAGGGACACACGAGAAGAAAAAGTTTCACACCCAAAGATCTGGGATGTGATCGTCTTCACTATCATCACTTTCTTCTGTGTTTCACACCCAGGAGGGAATGTCTGTAATAGTTAGGGTAGTTAATTATGTGTTTTGGCAATTGAAACACGAAGAAATTTTATGTGCAAACAAATTCTTTTTCATGCATTTACTGATTTTTTTCCAGCTAAATGACCCTAAAATTGAAAAGCACTTGAAATAAACTCAGAAAAGGTTGAAAGTTGGCATGGTATCATAATTTCATACAAATAGGATGTGCAAAAAAGTAGAGAGGGTTACGGCAAAAACTGGATACACTTCGTGTACAAAATGGACAATCTTTTTCGAAGTATCAGGGTTTCCGACGAAAACTGAAATGTTACAAAGGCATTTCATTTTTTAAATAACCTAAGCATTACCAAATTGAATATAATGATAAAACACACTAATATTAAACATAAGAAAAAAGAATCACTGAAAAATCTTTTTCCAAAGTTAAGTTATTCACAAACTAGTGATTCACACAAATTTCAAATAATTCAAAATTTAAACTATTCAAATTTGAAAACTACCGGCACTAACAGATCAAAGTTTGTAAATTTTTGTACCTAAAGCAAAAATATTCACAAAGAAACTCTAAATACAGCAAAAAACAACTCAAAAATAAATAAAACAAATAAAAAAGCAAAAAAAATTAAGAAAATAAAAAAAGTCCGCCTACTGGGCCAAAGCGGCCTGCATACGACTAGAAACTCAACCTTTTGTTGGGCCAGGATGCAGGCCCGCAAAGGCCCAGTAGGCCCACATGACAGCAATGAATTGGTAGGCCCAGTAGGCCTGCTTAGGAGAGGAGCTCGAGAGAGCTACCGCACTGGGGCTTATAAACCAGTGCGGTAGCCCTTCGACTAGCGAGGTGGGACTAAACTTGCCGCACCGCACTGCGCCAGCGCACCCCCTTTAGTACAGTATGGTGGCACCAACCGGTACTAAAGGGGGGGCCTTTAGTACCGGTTGCAGCCACCACCCGTCGCCCTGTCGTCTCCGCCCCGTCCCGTCGCCCCGTCGTCGCCGCCCCGTCCCGTCGCCCCTTCGTCGCCGCCCCGTCGTCGCCTCGCCGGTGAGCTCGCCCCGGCCGCCAATGTCCACACACACACACAGTACTACACACACACACACACACACACTACACACTACACACACACACACTACACACATTAGTTTGTTTGTTATAAATTTTTCTGTTTTTTAGTTATAGAAATGTTAGAAATTATTCTGTTTTTTAGTTATATAAATATTAGAAATGTTAGTTTTATAGAAATGTTATAAATGTTTTCTGTTTTTTAGTTATAGAAATATTTATAGAAATGTTAGCAATTTTTCTATTTTTTAGTTATATAAATATTAGAATTGTTATGGAAATGTTAGTTATATAATCATGAAATTTTAGAATTAGTTTTAGTTAGATGAATTAGATTAATGTCAAATTGTTAGAATTTGCATATATATAGAATTTTAGTTATCACAATCCAATCATTTAAAAAATGTTACTTTTTGCGGGCATATAGTATTTGTTCTCGACGATATGCCCGGCCCACATCCTCGCCGTCGACCCGTTCGCGACGACGTCATGCTTCAGGGGACCCATGTCCGGGACTGGGCTCCGCCGGGCTGGCACTGGGAGGTGCTATCTGGAGGGGCGCGCCGCTTGGTGAGGAACTCGACCTCGGGTCCCGTCGTCGACCCTGATCTTCTTTGGTGGCGTTCGCGTGGGCCACATTCGGTGCAGAGGCAGCCGGCCCCGTCGGAGGTGGTGCGTCGCCGTGTCAGGGAGGAAGATGAGCACGTCCATCGCTACATGGCTGCTATGGACGACGTCAGGTTCTCCACTACTTGGCGGGTTCTTTGGGCAGATGACCGGAGATATGATCCTGTGATGGTTCCTTCTCTTTGGGTGTGCACCGCCCGCGCCCCAGGAACCGCGAGTGGCGCTCTAGATTCTTCTGTAGTACTCGATCTTTATTAGGTACCTAGAGCCAGTGATGTATTTGATATATAGTATTCGAGACGATGTATTCGGGATTATATATATTAAGACAATGATGTATTTGAGATTATATATTCGAGAGGATGTATTCGAGATTCAGATTTTCCTTATTGATTAATTGCATCCATGCATTGTAATTTGAATACTAATTTGTTTTATATTTCTTCTGTATTATTAGTAAAGTAAAAGCTATGGCAGACAATACCGGCAGAGAGAGAGAAGAGGAATTGTTAGACATCATACGCAGCCCTCACAAGCTAGATGATCTGAATGAAGCAGATGACGGCTCCCAATATCTTAACAATACCGGAGAGGGTGATGAAAAGATATTCGATCTCGACGACCGGGCTGATGAAGTCATGAACTATGATTATGATGATGACACAAACAATGTTTGTGATGACACAGATAATGATGATCTTCAAATAACAAACACTACCGGCGAGGTATATTTGTATAAGCATGCATCATGGTGATCATCATATGTTTTTTTATTGAAGATATATTAACGAATCGATCTTTCTTCTTTCAGCCCTCCGGATCGAGCAAATCTGCTTCTACAGACAGCAAGACAAAGTGAGGCCCGGGCAGATTGTTGAAGGATGGTGTAAAGTACCACATCGAATCCATCAAACCTAGTGGCGAACCCCTCACGCCTAAGAACATTGCGAACAAGTGGACTCGTCAGTGCGGAGTTCTTGTGAAGGACAAACTCCCGATCTCCATTCAAGAATGGAAAGAGCCAAAGACTAAACGTCTAGGTGTTACTTGGGTCGATGGCAGAGCCAAAGAAGACCTGATGAAATCTCTGATGGAACATTTCACTCTACCAGATCATTTCACTAAAGCAGATGTGGACAAAGTCAAGGCCACTACTCTTAAGAAGATGGCAATTGCATTCAACACCCACAAGAAAACTGTATGGGCCAACTACATCGCTAATGAAAGGAAGACTCCAGATTTCAAGGGAACACTGGAGAAGCAAAGAGAACATTGGGACGATTTCGTGACCTTCAAGGATTCAGAAATATCTAAGGAACGGTCGATGAAAAACAAGGCAAATGCCGCAAGAAAGACGCAGTTCCATAGGCTGGGTCCAGGTGGCTACGCGGTGGCATTGCCTAAGTGGGATAAGTCTGAGCAAGAGATGGAGGATGCAGGGGTCACTCCGGTTACCCGGCACTGGCCCCCCAGGTGCAGAACTTGGTTCTATGCACATGGGGGGCGTTGGACCCGGAGACAGGCATGGTTTCGAAGAAGGCAAGTCTAAAAGGAGCCGAACAAAAGATAATTAACGCAATAGAAGAAGCTCGAGCGGGGGTGTTCACGCCCAACAGAGAGAACGACGAGCTTACGCGCGCCCTGGGAAATCCTGAACACCCGGGAAGAACACGAGGCAAGGGTGTTATTCCCTGGTATGAGGGCTTTTCGGACTGGAATGACGACTACAGGTCCCGTGCAAGAAAGAAGATGGAGGAGGAGGAGAAGAGGAAGCTGGAGGAGGAGCAGAGGAAGCAGGACATAGAACGTCTTCAAGGCCTAGAAGCAAGGCACGCGGACCTGGCACTCAAATTCCAGCAGCAGCAGCAGCAGATCGACTCACTTAGCCAGGAAAGGGGGTCTCAGCAACGGCAGCAGCAAGCGGATGATCGTCCAGCATTGGATAGCACCGTCCCATCCATGCCGAGAAGCAGCGTTGGTTCTGCCCCGGGCGACACACTGCTGGATACATACCCTGTGGATGACATCATAGAGAACACTAACTGTGAGCTACACTCCAAAATGAAGAACATATCCATGAAGGTGGCGGACGGCGTTGCTTTTCCAGTTACCCCCGAAGCAACCTACCATTGCATCCCGTTTCCAGAGGGCTATACTCGTGTCATGGTTGATGAAATGGTGGACCCATATTCGGGGCTAATGCTTGACATTCCTGGAGGTGAAGGCGGGCGCACACTCGGAGAGGCCATACATCGTATCATCCTATGGAGAAAGGATTGCATAATCTTTCGAAGTCCACCGACACCGCGTCGTCTGCCGACTCCTCGAAGTCCGCCACCGAGTCAGCAGACTCCCGCTCCTCCAAGTCCATGAACGCGTGAGACGACTCCTCCTCGAAGTCCGCCACCTCCTCCAAGTCCCCGAACGCGTGAGCTGACTCCTCCGGTTTCAAGCCCGGCACAGCGTCATGCCACTTCTCCGGTTGCAAGTCCGGCACCGTGTCAGGCCACACCTCCTGCTTCAAGTCCGGCACATCGTTAGGCCACTTCTCCTGGTCCAACTCCACGTCAGCCGTCACCGCCGTCACAGCAATCGCAGAAGAGACATCCCGCAGCTTTGGTGCGTAGCGGTACGAGTCGAGGTAGTTCAGGAAGTACAGGCGAAGGCAAGCGATATAAATATGGTCCAAGCCTCGCTCCTCTTCCTCAGAGGCCTTACGACATGACTAAGGAGCAAAACACAACCATAATGCAAGCCCAAGTGGACGCCCATTTTGGACCGAAACCGGCACCGCCGCCAAAGGAGAAAGTGCCTGAGAAAACGATTGACCACTTCATTCGTATGGCTAGAGCGCCAGCTCCCAATCCTGTTGACTCAGACTATGAGCGTCAAATCAGGAAGCTACATCGAGCACGGCTACGGAAGGAAGCGAGCTCAAGCTCGAGCCAACAAGCAGCTGGCAAAAAATGCGGAAAAACCGTTCCCCAGCTGGGAGAACAGGCTGCGCAAGAGATCCCCCTGCTTGTTGTGCCAACAACACATGAGAGGAGTACGCGTGCCAAATATTATTGTGGGCAAACCGTTAGCGTTCCCCAGCAGGGCGATGTGGTAATAACGGAGGAGCATATAATGCAGGCTGAAATGCTCAAGATCTCTGTTGGACAACTCCTCGAAATCGAGCCCATGTCTCCGCTTAAAGAATCGGAAATAAAATGGAAATATGCCTGGGGCCAACCTTTGGTCCATCCAGACAAGGTCAAGGACCTCCCAACAAGAATGTATGAATTGCATCAATGGTACATGAACATGACCAAGATTTCCAATCGAGTGCCCCTCATGGTGAATGTCAAGAAGGACCATTATTACCATGAGAAAGCTCTGTCCATTGCAGAACTATATCAGTTATTCAATCAAGACGCACTCGACAAGTCTATCGTCAGTTGCTATTGTCTGTAAGTGATTTCTTTCTGTAATTTAAGTCTCAAGCTAGTTATGTAGTGATAATTTTGATCAATCATTACATGTAATTATCCTCACTATATTCTTTTTCTGTGGTATTATATGCAGGATGAAGATGTATGAAATGAAAAAAGCTGGACGCTATGGCGTTGGGTTCATTGACCCAAATACCATTAATCAGGACATATGGGAGATTGAACATTGTAAAGCTGTTGTAGAGGAAAGCATGCTAGAGTTCTTGAAGCGCCTCAATACCTTCGAAGATATACTACTTCCTTACAACTTCCCGTGAGTCACACTGTCTTGTACTACAAATTCTGTTTTTGCTTACTAGTTAGCTAGATGTTAATAATTAAGTGTATACGGTTTACGGTAGTTGATTAATTTTATTCACATGCCCGCTTAAGTAAGACATGCAAACGTGTGCGTATGCAGTTGGCACTGGGTCTGGATAGACATTAAAGTTGTGGAAGGAAAAGTTGAATTACTGGACTCACTAACTAAAGAAAATAAAGACTACACCATCGTGAAGGGGATAGTCAACAGGTAATTTCATTCATTATTAACTATTAGTTTCTGATATGAACTATTTAATAACCCCTTTATTAATTTTCTTTGCCGACGGGCAGGGCATGGGCAAAGTTCGTCGCGGTGACTCCAGGAGAATGGAAAAAAAATTGTTTTGGCATCGACCCATAGTAAGTAATTAAGTAGTACTAGCTAGCTACCATCTCTTTAATTCTTGTTTCAATATCATTAATTAATTATTATGCTTGATTAATTATTATCTGATTCAATTCCATTCTCGTAAAGGCCCTGAGGCAGGCGAAAGGGAATAATCTGTATGCGTACTACGTTTGCGAGAACATTCGCATGATGACGTGCGAAAGGAGCAGATCTGATAGACAGGAGTGGGTACGTTTGTCAGAACACTATTCATATCATTATCGATATCTAGTCACACACCTAACACACATGCATATTATTGATCTCCTTCTTAACAGTTCAAAGAGGTGCGGGATAAGCTCCTACCCCCCGAGCGCATATAAGCACTTCAATAGGAAATAGCCGGATTTTTGCTCGACCAGGTCATAGATCCGAAAGGAGAATACTATTACCCGCTACCGCCCCATGAACCACTTGTCATCGTGCTCCGAAGGCACCAAGGCAACATGTAGTAGAAATTGTATATGTATATACATGTGTATATGTGTGAATAGTTAATGGTGTTGGCTGTGAGACATTCGATGATATATATATATATATATATATATATATATATATATATATATATATATATATATATATATATATATATATATATATATATACGGTTCTACGTACAAGAAAATCTATTTAATATATATGCATAACGTGTACAATTTGTAGTATCGTGAAATACCAGCAAACAAAAAAGAATTAAATGGAAAATAAAGCCAAATTGAAAACACAAAATTAAAGAAAAATTAAAAAAAACACCCAAACATTTAGTACCGGTTGGTGTTACCAACCGGTACTAATGCCCTCCACGCAAACGGGTATGGCTCGTGCCACGTGGTGGCACTTTAGCGCCGGTTCGTAACGAACCGGTACTAAAGGCCGGGGACCTTTAGTCCCCACCCTTTAGTGCCGGTTGGCGAACCGGCACTAAAGCCCGTTATGAACCGGACTAAAGGCCGGTTCTGCACTAGTGTCATATGCACTTGAGGAAGAAGTTAGTCCTGTATTTGATTCACGGGTTGCACTGTCTACAGGCACTCTGTATGCAGATTTTACTGGAAAAAAAACTTTTTTTATCAAAATGCCATGCTATAATATCGTCGTTATGTTCATGAATTGGGAGCTGTAGGATAATCTTTGCATCTTCTGGAAGGAAGGTTTGCCTTACTAGATCTTCATCCCAATTGTTTGTGGTGGGATCAATCAGCTCATTAACTTTGGTAATAGCATTTCTACCCCTTCGAGTGATGACTCTTCTAGTGGATCAGACCAGATATTAATGTTGTTACCGCTACCAACTCTCCATATAATCCCCTTCTTTAGCAAGTTTATCCCTTTTAATATACTGCGCCATGTGTAGGAGATACCACCCTTGGGACTGGCATTTAGAATCGAGTCATTTGGGTAGTACCTTGTAGACAAAACCTGCGCACATAATGAGTTTGGATTTTGAATAAGCCTCCAAAAGCTTGTCTCGCAAGCATGGCTATATTGAAAACATGGAGGTCCCTGAATCCTAGACCCCCGGTCTTCTTTGTCTTCGTCAGTTTTTCCCAGCTGACCCAGTGTGTTTTGTTCTCCTTATCTATTTGACCCCACCAATATTTATTGATCATGGGGCTTAGCTCGTTGCACAAGGACTTGGTTAGATTTGCAGCAAGCCATGGAATACACTAGGATTACTTGTGCTACTGCTTTAATAAGGATTTCTTTCCCACCTTTTGAAAGGAGTTTTTCCTTCCAGCCTTGGATCTTTTTCCACACACTCTCTTTTATATATTCAAAGCATCTCGCTCTGGCTTTACCCAAGTAGGATGGAACACCTAGATATCTCGAGGTTAAACCTTCCGAATTAATCTGTAGAATACTTCTCATTTCCTTCTTCATCTCTTGACTTGTGTTTGTGCTGAATAATATTGAGGACTTGTCTTTGTTAATAATTTGGCCTGAAGCAGTTTCATAGGAGTTCAATATTCTGTTAACTTCATGGGCACTCTCAGCATTAGCCTCCATGAGTAGCAATGAGTCATCTGCAAACAACAAGCGACTTACACTGGGCGCTTCTCTACAGATCTTGATCCCCCTCAGTGACCCCCTCATCTCAGCTTCATGTAACATGGCAGATAACCCCTCTGCGCATATGAGGAACAAGTATGGAGAGAGTGGATCTCCTTGGCGCAAGCCTCTTTGAGATGTAATTATTTCAGTTGTGTCGTGATTCACCTTGATCTGGTACTTAACAGTTGAGACACAACGCATTATCAGTTCAATCCAACACCGCTTAAAGCCTAGTCATTGCATCATATCTTTTAAAAATGTCCATTCAACACGATCATAGGCTTTGCTCATATCCAATTTGACAGCTGCATAGCCCATCAAGCCGCTTCTTCTCCTCTGCAGGAAATGAGTTAGCTCATATGCCAAAAGAATATTATCCGAAATTAGCCTCCCTGGCACGAAGGCGCTCTGGTTAGGGGAGATGATATCGGGAATAATTACCTTAAGCCTGTTTGTGATTACCTTAGAGACCAGCTTATACACCACATTACACAAACTGATTGGTCTCAAATCCTTTATGCTTGCTGGGTTGGCATTCTTCGGAATTAATACTATTAGCATATCATTCCACCCTTCAGGCATTTCTCCTCCTCTCAATATTTGAAGAACCTCCTTTGTGACCTGGTTCCCAACAATTTGCCAAAATCTTTTAAAGAATATGGCTGGCATACCATCAGGTCCTGGTGCTTTCAGGTCACCTATGTTGTCTAAGGCCAGTTTCACCTCCTCCTCTGTATACTCAGCACACAGTATATCATTCATCTCTTTTGTCACCCTTGGTTGAACCACGCGCAGAATTTCTTCATTATCCTTTCCAGCCATGGAAGAGAAGATGTTAAAAAAGTAATTTGCAATGTGCTCTTTCAAAGGTTCCTCCCCCTCCACCCAAGTGTTGTCCTCCCTTTTCAGCCTCTTGATGGTGTTCCTTTTCCTCCTTTCAGATGCAAAGGCGTGAAAAAATGATGTGTTTTTATCCCCATCATGTAACCATTTGACATGGGCTCGTTGTTTCCAGTGCGTATCTTTTTGGTGCTCCAATCTGTCCAACTTCTCCCTCAAAAAGTGCTCTCTGTTAACCCTTTCTTGGGTGATGTCTCCTCTTCGCACCTCTTCTAGCTCCTTTTTTTAGCATTTTGATTCTTTTCTCCAGATCACCTAAAACATTAGTGTCCCAGTCCTCTAGATCTCCTGCTACCTTACTCAACATCGCCTGGGTATTTTGATCACCTTTTTATTAGCATATAAATCGGAGGATCACTTGGTACGGTCAGCTACGGCGCCCGAGTGTCAAATGCGCTGGCACTGACGTGCTGCCTCTATGTGTGATTGCTTGACGGAGCTCTCCAAAAACTTTGTCATCCGTGTGATGAAAACACCTTAGTTTCCATATATCTGATATGGTTGTTTTTTCTTTGAGCCTCTGGACATTTGTTTTCTGAGGATTGACCGTATAGACCTTTTTTTTTTCTAGTTTGCAGCGAGAAAGCCCAACATAAGTGAAACTGGGCTCTTTTTTCTGAGCCCACCGCATCCACAGCCCATCCACACTCTGCCGGCGGTCTGCGTCGTCTCTGTACTTCCTCTCCGCCGGCTGAGTGGAGACGACGTCTCCGAGGCCGGCCGGCCGATCCGCCTTGTGCTGCGGCTGCTGGCGGCCGGCGGTGCAGCGGTTCTCGCGAACTCAGCGCCACCGCTCGCCGGTCCGCCGGCCTGCCCTCCCGTCCGTCCATTGCGGCGGCCACCACCGGACGCCTCTCTAGGACGACAACGGCGGCAGCGAGTTCCTGCGGCATCAGGCTGCCCCTCACCTTCCACGTCCTCCTAGACCACCCAAGGTACTCTCACCTGCTCCCCTCCCCTTTCGGCACCCCCAGATCTCCACTCTGCTCAAATCTGTTCCCTTTTGCATCTGCTAGAATTTCATTATTGTAGCCTTTGCTGGAATTATGTATACTGACATCACATCTACGACCCTATTGCTGTAATGCTGGTGCGTTTCGAAAAATCTGACCTAAATCTTCGCCTTGCACCTTTCGACATCTGCAGTACATGAAAAGCACAATAGTCATTCACATCGGAGAAAGTTGCACAATGGTCATTGTACGAACCACTTTCTTCCGCGTCTTGGGCGGCAAACATGTGATTATTCACCTGCTGCATCCAGCTTTGTTTGAAAGAAAATCATTTTCTTAAGTGCAAGTGGTCGCTCTATAATTGTAGCCATTTGATTCATTCGAAACCTTCATTGTTAATAACACCCACTTGGTTTGTTTGAACACCGGCCGCAATGGGAGAGTTTTTTGTTTGTCTACAAAAGCAAAGTTTGAACAGCACCCACTCACCAGTCACCACCCACCGTGCACTGCATATTAGTCTCGCTCATGACAAACATGCGATTGTTAACCTCGTGCATCGAACTTTGTTTGAAAGAAAATCGTTGGGAAGAATGGCTCCGTCTAGTTAGGAGACTGATGGAAGTCCAGCTTTCTCAACAACCCGATGAATTACGCTGGAAGTTGACTAAGTCTGGAGCATTTACGGTAAAATCAATGTATATTGATGTTATTAATTCGAACTCCATTCCTACGTCCAAGCATGTTTGGGATGTCAAAGTTCCTCTGAAAATAAAAGTGTTTATGTGGTTTTGTCCATAAACAAGTTATTTTAACTAAGAACAACTTGATAAAGCGTAATTGGACAGGACCTACTAGGTGTAGTTTCTGCGATCGGGATGAGACTATCAAACACCTCTTTTTTGATTGCCCGCTGGCCAAGGTACTTTGGCAGACGGTCCACATTGCTTTTAATATCAACCCACCGAATTCTGTTAATGCGTTATTTGGGACATGGCTTAATGGGATTGAGCCTGACTTAGCGAGACATATTCGGGTTGGATTTGTGCTTTGCTGTGGACTATCTGGAATTGCAAAAATGATTTGGTCTTTAACAGAATATCATGTATACATTTTTTGCAGGTTATATTCCGAGCTACGGCACTGATCCGTTCGTGGTCGCTACTAACCCAGACGGAGGCCAGGGAGCATTTGGTTACTGGGTCTTTCCGCTGGGAGATGGTAGCTCGGGATATCTTCAACCGGTTTGGATGGCGGTCATGTAATAGGATAGGCATTTAGTATCCCTATCTAGTTTTAGCCAGCCGGTTGTGGCGTCTTTTCTTGGCTAGTTGATGTTTCTAGCCCTCTCTGGCTCTGTGTGAGCTTTTTATGCTTTTTTAGTACTTTATGAGACTTTTGGAACCATGTTCGCACTACTTTATTTGGTTAATAAGATGGCCGTATGCATCTTTCTGATGCAGAGGCAGGGGAATCCCCTTTTCGAAGAAAAAAAAAGTGGACGCTCTGTAATCGAATTGCATATGGCTGTTGGTGTAGCCATATGATTAATCCAAAACCTGCATTATTAATGACACCCACTTGGTTTGTGCGCGTACCGTGCGTCGCTGGATGCAATGGGAAAGTTCCTTTTTTTCTAGAAAAGCAAAATGTGAAACCCACTCACCACCAATCATCCACTGCTTATTACTCTCACTCTCTCTTTTCCATTGCTTTGGAGCCAAGTATGCGATGCGTTCATATTCAACCACTATTCTGTTCTTTCTTGGCGGCAGGTACTCGGGAGTAGGTGTCATGTCCTGTCACATATCTAGTCAGTGGAGGTAATTGTTTAGTTTGCATTGCTGTTCAGCAACATTCTCCATTGCAAATACTATACACGTCCGGTCCTGCTCACTACTCACAACATTCTCTTCTCCATTCTGTACTACACTTGTGTCTCCCTGTGTTGTGTGTGTGTTTTGCTCTGAGAGTTCCAATGGCGGAGATGGTGGCCGCCATGGTCATCCGGCCACTGGTGTCCATGCTGATGAGCAAGGCGTCCAG
The DNA here is from genome assembly GCF_018294505.1 of Triticum aestivum. Taxonomy (NCBI): domain Eukaryota; kingdom Viridiplantae; phylum Streptophyta; class Magnoliopsida; order Poales; family Poaceae; genus Triticum; species Triticum aestivum. Next base: position 7,290,977 of record NC_057795.1, on the reverse strand, counting down.
CTCCCTCCTGGATGAGTACAAGGTGATGGAGGGAATGGAGGAGCAGCACAAGGTTCTCAAGCGCAAGCTTCCGGCCATCCTCGACGTCATGGCCGACGCCGAGGAGCAGGCGACGGGGCATAGAGATGGGGCCAAAGCCTGGCTCCAGGAGCTCAAGACAGTGGCTTATCAGGCAAATGAAGTCTTCGACGAGTTCAAGTACGAAGCACTTCGCCGTGAAGCCAGGAAGAAGGGGCATTACAGAAAGCTCGGCTTTGATGTAATAAAACTCTTCCCTACTCACAATCGTATTGTGTTCCGTTACCAAATGGGTCGCAAGCTTTGCCGGATTCTGAAGGCCATTGATGTCCTTATAGCAGAGATGCATGCCTTTAGGTTCAAGTATCGACCACAACCACCAGTGTCCAAGTAGTGGAGGCAGACGGATTCTGTTATCGCCGACCCACAAGAAATTGCCAGAAGATCCAGATATGAAGAGAAGAAGAATATTGTTGCTATGCAACTTGGTCAAGCTAATAATGCAGATTTCACAGTTGTTCCCATTGTTGGAATGGGGGGCCTTGGCAGACCACATTAGCGCAACTCATATACAATGAACCTGAAATTCAGAAGCATTTCCAGTTGCTGCTTTGGGTCTGTCTCTGATACCTTTGATGTGAACTCCTTGGCCAAGAGTATAGTTGAAGCATCTCCCAATAAGAGTGTTGATAGAGACAAATCACCACTGGATAGACTTAAAAAATTGGTCAGCGGACAACGGTATCTCCTTGTATTGGATGATGTTTGGGACAACAAAGAGTTACTAAGTGGGAAAGGCTGAAGGTTTGTCTTCAGCATGGTGGAATGGGTAGTGCATTGTTGACAACAACTCGTGATAAACAAGTTGCTGAAATTATGGGTGCAGCATCCTACAATCTCAATGTTTTGGAGGATTGCTTCTTAAAGGAAATTATCGAGGCAAAAGCATTCGGTTTGGAGAAAGAAAAGCCTGTTGAACTGGTGGCGATGGTTGTTGAGATTGTGAAGAGATGTTGTGGTTCTCCTTTAGCTGCAACTGCACTAGGCTCTGTACTCTGTGCCAAGACCAGCGTGAAAGAATGGAAGATTGTATCATCTAGAAGCAGCATTTGCACGGCAAAAACTGGAATTTTGCCAATACTCAAGCTTAGCTACAACGACTTGCCATCACACATGAAGCAGTGCTTTGCCTTCTGTGCTGTATTTCCCAAGGATTACAAGATTAATGTGGAGAAGCTGATCCAACTATGGATCGCAAATGGCTTTATTCCAGAGGATGAGGAAGATAGTCTTGAAACCACTGGAAAACATATTTTTGAGGAGCTGGCCTCGAGGTCATTCTTCTTGCACACAGAGGAAAATGAAGATGATTCAGAGTATTATTCCATAACTACATGCAAAATCCATGATCTTATGCATGATATTGCAATATCTGTTATGGGAAAGGAATGTGTTGTTGCAACTATGAAGCCAACTGAAACCGAGTGGCTTCTTGATTCTGCTGGGCATTTGTTTTTGGCATGTGAAGGAACATAAGGTATTTTGAATGATTCGATGGAGACAAGATCCCCTGCTATCCAATCTCTGCTATGTGATTGGTCTGTCAAAAACTCTTTTCATCATCTATCAAAATATAGCTGTTTGCAAGCCTTGAAGCTCTGTACACAGACAACATCATTTCTACTAAAACCAAAGTATCTGTGTCACCTAAGGTACCTTGATCTCTCTGAAAGTTTGATCAAAGCACTGCCTGAAGATATAAGCATTCTATATAACCTGCAGACATTGGATCTCTCCGACTGCTTTCATCTTGATCGACTTCCAAGGCAAATGAAGTATATGACTTCGCTTCGTCACCTCTACACTCATGGATGTCGAAAGTTGAAGAGTATGCCTCCAGAACCCGGAGAACTCATAGACCTGCAGACACTTACATGTTTCGTAGCAGCAGCTACAAGCCCGGATTGCAGTGATGTTGCACAGCTGCAGGGTTTAAACCTTGGTGGTCACCTAGAGCTATGTAGGCTAGAGAATGTTGAAAAAGCAGAAGGAAAAGTGAAAAAACTCGGGAAAAAGAAGGATCTTAGAGAACTGACACTAAGATGGAGTTCTGTTTGTGATAGCAACGTGCTTGACAATTTTGAGCCTCATGATGGGCTGCTTGTTCTGAAGATATATTCTTATGGAGGGAACTGTGTGGGTATGTTGCAAAGCATGGTTAAGATCCATCTTTCTCATTGTGAAAGATTGCAGTCTTTTTCAGTTGTGGTACATCCTTCACGTTTCCAAAATTGAAGGTGCTTACACTAGAGCATCTGTCAGATTTTGAAAGATGGTGGGAAACAAATGAGAGAGAAGAAAAACAGATAGTATTTCCTCTGCTTGAGAAGTTGTTTATTCGACATTGTGGAAAGCTGATAGCATTACCTGAAGCACCATTGCTTGGAGAACCAAGTCGTGGACGTAATAGACTGGTATGCACACCATTTTCTCTGTTTGAGAGCTTGTTTATTACATATTGTGGAAGGCTGGTAGCATTGCGTGAAGCACCATTGGTTCAAGAACAATGTCGTGGAGGTTATAGACTGGCGCCATCAGCATTTCCTGCTTTAAAGGTACTTGTATTGGAAGACTTGGAGAATTTGCAAAAATGGGATGCTGCTGCTGAAGGAGAACATATATTGTTTCCTCAGCTTGAGAAACTATCAGTTCACAAGTGCCCAAAGATAGTTAATTTACCTGAGGCACCAAAACTCACTGTACTAGATATTGAAGATGGAAAGCAAGAGATCTTCCATTGTGTAGACAGATATTCACTACCGGAATCACACCCTATGCCGACGGCCAGGGCCGTCGGCATAGCCCTGACTAGCCGTCGGGACAGGCCTATGCCGACGGCCCCCGTCGGCATAGGGCCGTCGGCAACATATCCGTCGGCATAGCCTGGCCGTCGGCAACGCCATCGCCTAACGGCGGCTGCCGTCAACTGCTGACCAGCGGCGACTCGCCACATGGCACCTCTATGCCGACGGCCTGCCCGTCGGCATAGTACTAAACTACGCCGACGGCCAGGCCGTCGGCATAGAGGTGCCATGTGGAGAGTCGCCGTCGCTCCTGGGGCTTGCCTATGCCGACGGCCTAGCCGTCGGCTTAGTTTAGAACTATGCCCACGGCTAGGCCGTCGGCATAGACGTGCCACGTGTCGGCAACTGGGCACTCCTGGGGAAGAACTAAGCCGACGGCCAGGCCGTCGGCATAGATGGCCACGTGTCAGCCACTGGGAGCTCACGCCAGGCCTATGCCGACGGCTAGGCCGTCGGCATAGTTTCTGTCCAGTTTTTTTTTCTTTTTTCTGTTTCTTTTTAGCTCAATTCATTTGAATATACACAGCATATATAAGAAGCAGCATATATAAGAAGCAACATCACGTAACAGTAAGGAGCAGCATCACACATCATAAGAAACATCGCAAAACATAAACATATAAGTATCATCACCACCAAGCAGATAAGAATCTCACAAACAACAATAAGATAAGAAACATCACAAGCATATAAGTATCACAACATCGAGAACCACCACAATGTGACCCAAAGGCTTAAGCGCCAGGACGTCGAGCACCGCGGAGGTCATCACCGCCAAGAGCGCCGAAGCCCAGGTCGTCAGTGCTTCCGCCAGCGCTACCGCCAAGACCGCCTCCACCTCCGCCTCCGCCTCCGTGGATCGGAGTGGTTGGGCTCTGTGTCTCCGGAGTGCTGCGAAGACCACCGCCAACGGTAGATCCACCTGTTCCCTGGATGTTGAAAAGACATATTAATGGGATATATGACTATGTTGAAAGGCATGACATGCTTTGGATGAATAGATTGGGGATGAACTAACCGGCGAGGGGCCAGCGTTCTGTGCCACAAACTCCTCAAAGGTCAGCAGCACTAGTTGTGCTGGAGGACATTGTGCTGGCTGCAACTGAGGACACCTGCCGGCCGCCATTTCCTGAAAAGCCTGCTCCAGCTGGCGATCCCTCTGTACTTGGTGTTCATGAAGCCTCTGATGCCACGCCATGGTCTCCTGGCGTGTGTACTCCAGGTAGGCCTACGGTATGACATGATGGAACTCATAAAACTACTAGATGCGGAAAATAAAGTGAGCAATGAAGATAAGAGGGAAAATACTTACAGATTGTTGCTCCTGAAAGAGGGACTGTGAACTGGACACTGGCTGGCTTGTGCGCTGGCTCAGGCTCGGGTCGATCCGACGGAGCTGTGTGTAGGAGATAGTCGGAGTGACCACAGCATCGAGAACCGCCTCCCGACCGTGCTCCTTGGGCCCCATGCTCACCACTGCCCTGTCGTCCAGATCCGCCGCAATGGGGTCAGGTGTGTCAGGATGTAACTTCAGATACGCTGCGGAGTAGGCCTCCTTCCTCCACGCGGTCTTCTTGCCGTAGTACTTGGGCTCGCCAGGCTTGGGGTCCTTCCGCGTATGGGCGATCTCCCACGCCTGCATGTGTGAGAGCGGCCGCTTCAGTTTCTCCTCCTGCACCACCAAACAGATGTTAGTCATACATAAGAAAGTGATGGTAAATAGAAGAAGAAGAATGTTTAATGGGGTTAGTCATACATTAACTGCCTTGTGGAGATAGTGGTTTCGGTTTCCCTGAGCATGTACTCCCTCCTTCCCTCGGTTAGCCTTATTTTTGATTCTCATAGACGCCCAGGCTCCAGCCTCATCACACCAAAGATCCACCAATGCTGCCCAGGACTCGTCTTTTCCATAACACCAATTTGGACACACCTACATAATAAAAGCATAATGGCATGTCAACATGAAACAGTAAATGTACCACATGGTAATGAAAGCATAATGAAAGCATAATATATGAAAGCATAATGAAAAATCTTTTATACTTACCGCCAAGTACTCGGGCCTCTCCAAGGTAATGCCCATCCTCCGCGCTTCTTCCTTGGTCATCTTCACACCAAGAACGTCGTGGTAGTATGTCGAGATGGCCACATAGCGCACCTCGTACTGCTTCTGGCGGGCCTTCTTCTTGCATTGGCGCAGCACGATCTGGTCCGCTCTAGCCCTGTGCTCCGGAAGAACTCGATAGAATTTCTACAATCATGCATGAAACAAGAATGGAAGAAGCCATGAGCTAAATCATTCATGAAACTAGAATGGACTTGTGCTTCTAAAGAGAACTCACCCAGAAAGTAGTGATCACGGCCTTGGCATGGGTCTCATGGTCCGCGTGGAGGGCCGCTTCCCAGTGGTCCCAGCTCGTGGCCAAAACCCAACGGTCCGGCTGCCTGACTGGATCCGGACAGTACAACCCCGGCCAGTATAACTTCAGCAAGACGGTGATGAGGCCGTTGGGAATACGGACCCCTTTAGAATATATCCAGTTGCTGCAAAAGAATAAACTATTAGCATGTGACAAGCAAAATAAATAACAACCGGAATATGCATGTGACAAGCAAAATAATGAACCACTTACTCTTTTCCCGTGGGCTCAATGAGCCACTTCTGCTCCTCAGTAGCAGGAACCTGCTTTGGTAGCTTTGCGTTGCCACGCAACCATCCCTTGTTGTCAACCCCCTTCCCGTCACCACCATCATCCCCGCCACCACCCCCCTCCTCGCCTGCCTCCCCCTCCCCAACCTCCTCCTCCTCCTCCTCCTCCTCCCTAGAGTGTACCTCACTAGAGGAGGGTACCTCACTAGAGGAGGGCCTCGAAGACAACACCCCTAAGTCGGTGAGGGTGCGCTCTTTCTGGCCGCGACCCCCTGTAGTGGCTCTCCCCCCAGCACCTCGTCCTCTAGAGGCTCTCCCCCCGCCCCCTCCTCCTCTAGGGGCACCTCTCCCTCGACCTCCCTGTGAGGAGTCATCGTCAAGTAGCCGAGGGGGAGGATTACGTGCTCGACCACTCCGACTAGGCAGGCCGACGACCTTGCGTAGGAAACCCACGCCATCGGCCTTCCCCTTGCCCATGTTCCACGAACCTGCATTGAGAAGAGAAAAAGCAATTAGTAAATTAATGAAATGAAGAAAAGGGCATGATAATAAACACATTAATAAAAATGCATAAAAGGCATATTCCTAAACTATAGAAAAAAAGACTTGAAACGTACATCTGCTAGAACTCATATGAATCATCACTGTTGTAACCTCTTTCTCGGTCCGTCTCATCATCACTATCAATCATATCATCTTCGTTGTCCGACGGAGGTGGAGGCTCTTCCTCGTCGTCAGCGTCTTCGTTTAACTTTTATAGCATAAGTATGTCATTTTCATTGACAATGGTCTCACCATCATTCCGTGTATCGTCGATGTTTGGGTCAACATCATCATCACCCAATGGTCTAGCGTCATCGTTTCGAACCACATCATCATCATCATCATCAGGCTGCTCTTGATAGAACACTCCCTCGTATGTCATGGGGTTAATGTTGTAGTAATCGTCTTCATTCGGGTCTGGTAGCTTACTATGTGGCGACACCTTGAACACAACTTCCCAACCCTTTAGATACACTTTCTGGCATGGGTAAGGCAGATAATATACTTGTGTAGTTTGGGTAGCCGCAATGAAGAGATCGGCTCCGGCATAGACGGTTGATGGTTTAACTTCGACCAAACCAATGGAAGGCGTATGTTTTACCCCCTCCCGTGGATCGAACCATCGGCATTTGAACACAGGCAGACTTAGGGTCTCACGCCCCTGGCGGAATTTAACCTCGTATATATTTTGTACCCTTCCGTAGTAGTCTACTGAATTTTGACCGGGGGTGTACACTCCAATATTTATAGTTTTCGGATCGGGGCGGCTGTTTTGGTGCTCCTCTGTATGGAAGCGATACCCATTCACATCATACTTTGTACATGTCATGACGGCAGGGTCAAAACCCATGGAACCCATCTCAATTCATCATCCATAGATATGTTTGGATCTTTTCCCTACAAGTATAATGGAAATTGTTGCGTGCATTAGTTCGGTTAACTAATAAATGTTGAAGTAGGTATTTAATAGGGGAGTGTGGAAATTTACTTTCTCCATGAACAAAGCAACAAAAATTTTACGTCCAGGGTTTCCATGACGGAGAAGAGTATAATGGAAGTGCCTCCGCCTCAGTAGGAGGATTCACTCCCGTCCATTCCTCTTGAACGAAATCACTAAAAAAAGATAAGCGGTGTTAGACCAGGACTAAGTGAACATGAAACATGATGATGTGGAAGACATAAAGGAATGGTGTAGTGGTATTACCTCATCCACACTTCCTCAACTTCCTTGATGTTGTGCAAGATATAGAACATGAGGTCCTCCCACTCGTGGCATGTTATAAGATTTCGAGGCCCCAGCCCTCCCACCTTGCGCGTTGAATAGATCGAGCCTGGGTTGATACTTGGGCTCTTCTATATTGTATCGAGGCACCTTGTTATGAAGATGGGGAACGTGGTCTGGATAGTATGATGTCCTGAGGTCTGACACCTCCTCTAGGATAACTGCCTCAGCTATGGAAGCTTCAATCTTAGCTTTGTTTCCACATTTCCGTCGGAGATGCTTGTTCTGCCTCTCAGGGCCGTACTGCCACCGATTTTGTACAGGGCCCCCCAACAATACCTCGTTCACGAGGTGCAGAATGAGATGTGTCATCGGAGTAAAGAAGCCTGGCAGAAAGATCTTCTCTAGCTTGACTATCAACTCCGGTGCCTTCTTATGCAATTTTTCAATCACCTCTTTACTTACTTCTTTAGCACAGAGCGTGCGGAAGAAATGGCTAAGCTCGGCAAACACTCGCCAGACATGCTCGGGGACATAGCCTCGAACCATCACCGGCATTATCCGCTCAATCCATACATGGTAGGCATGACTCTTCAGGCCGGTCACTTTGCCCATTGAAAGATTGACTACCTTACTTATATTCGATGCATAACCATTGGTGAACTTCAAAATTTGTTTCAGCCAGATAAGTACTTCTTTTTTTTCTGGCGATTTAAGGACAAAGTCAGCATCTGGCTTGAACCCGTTTTTTCGACCGCCTGTGGGAGGCTTCATGTTTAGGCGTGGTCTATCACAAATTCTCTGTTGATCGGCTCTAGCTTTTACGTTATCCTTCGTCTTATCACGAATGTTGAGGATCGTGTGGAAAAGGGACTCTGCCACATTCTTTTCGGTGTGCATCACATCAATATTGTAAGGAAGTTTGAGGTCCTTGAAATAGGGAAGCTGCGAGAAGAGGGTAATGTGAGTCCAGTTGTGCGTCTCGCCATATCCCTCGAAGCCTTTGGCTTTGGCTTTGGCTTTGCCTTTGACTTTAGGCTTGAGAGCTTTTAGATGAGCAAGAACATCTGCCCCCAAAAATGTTGGAATCTCGGTTACTTCATGAACAACCCGGCCTTTCGTGAAGTTCTTCTTGTCTTCCCTGTCTGGATGGTCTGGAGGGAGGAACTGTCGATGCAGGTCAAAGGCTACATACTTGCCACCCTTACTCAGCCAAATCATTCGCAGAGCCTTCATGCACACTGGGCATGGCATCTTACCACTTGTACACCATCCGCGGAATAGAGCATAGCCGGGAAAGTCATGCATGCAATAGTGCAACCAAACTTTCATCAAGAAATTTCTCTGCAGATCCCGGTCGTATGTTAACCTCGGAAAGTACCAAGAATGGTGCAAGGCATCCACAAGCGGCTGCATAAACACACCCAATTGCTTCCCCGGGTAGTCAGGCCCCAGAATGATGAGCGACAAGAACATGGTCTTCCGTTGCATTAGGGCACCGGGAGGAAGATTGAGCGGAATTACAAACACAGGCCAGCAGCTATATGGATTGGACGACATACCATATGGATTCAACCCATCACCTGATATGGCTATTCTGACATTCCCAGCCTCGGCTGCTTCCTCGGGGTATTCTTCATCGAATGACTTCCATGCTTCCCCTCCCGATGGATGTACGATTTTTTTTGGATTGTACCTTATACCTTCCTTGTGCCACTTCATCATTTTGGCAGACTCCTTCGTGATGAAAAGGCGTTGCAGTATTTTTATAAAATCAAGATACCGAAGAACCTTAACGGGGATGGTGAGCTGCTTTTTCTCACCATCCTCACCGACCACCTCAATGTACCGAGACGAACCGCACTTCCTACAGTACTTGTCATCCGCATACTCGTGCCTAAACAAAAGGCAATTCTTCGGGCAAACATCTATTTTCTCATAATCCATAGAGAGTGCCTTCATGATTTTCTTTGTATCGTACATGCTTTTCGGCAGTTCATGACCCTCAGGGAGGCTGTTAGCCCATACTCCCAGGAATGCTTCGAAGCATTTCTGGCTAGAGCCGTACTCAGCCTTGACTGCAATCAGTTGCGAGATGGCATCCAGCTGAGATATTTTCGCACCCACATAAAGAGGTTTCTTCGACGAGGCCAAGACCTCCAAGAAGGCCTTTGCGGTTGCCTCCGGCTCCTCCGGTTCATTCTCTGAAGGTGTCGCATTTGCCGTTTCTGCAACAATGACATCATCTAGCATGTCCCTGACCCCGTCGTCCTCATATCCATCGATGCGTTGTCGCATCACCTCCTCTCTACCACGGTCCTGCTCGGCTATGTTTATCGGCGGCATGTCAAAGTTTGGCATATATCTGTGCGTGCGAAGGTGCTCACTCATGTTCGTCTGATTTCTACGGTGACGTCTGGCACATCTCGCACAGGGGCATGGTGGGATAATTCTCATTGGACGACGGAATATCTCCTTCAAATACACATCGGTTTTCGCGATCCACTCTGATGTTACTCGATTCCGACGGATAAAACCACTGTACATCCACTGATTATCTGCCATCCTCTGCTTTTTTGCAACCCAAACAACATAATTAAGGATTCACTTAAATTAATCACATCAAATTTTCAGTTTCTACCGTGTTAAATCCACCTACATCTCTAATAGGTAAAGATGGGTCCTAATCCCACCCGAGGATGTGTAGATTGAGTACGTTCTTCATTCTACCCCGTTCCGAGACAAAATTTCGGCAGCACCTCCCCGCTGTTCTCCAGATACACGTCTCGGCAAATAGCCGAGAGAATGTGCTCCGGAGAACAATGGGGAGGCACCGCCGAAATCCTGTCTCGGAATGGGGTAGAACATGGAGAACATACCCAATCTACACATCCTCGGGCTGTCCGTGGAAAACGCTGGACAATCCGAAACAGCTGCGGTGATAAATATGCAATTGAATGCATATTTATCGATGCAACCCTTTCGGACGGGAGACGCCTAGGTTACGCCAATTGACTTGAGAATGAAATCTAGTGACATCAAAAAATGGAGGAGATGGACTTGTAGCTCACCCTCGGCTGTAGGGGAAGGAGTCAAACAACAGAGGGATGCTCAGGGAACAACGTCGGATGACGGTCACTTTGATGAAATGCAACACCGCAAAGCCTGCAAATTCCATCGGGACAAAAAATTTAGAACATCACAACTCATAGAGCATATTTAAAACATTTAAACATGCATTCATTTATTTTTGCATCGTGTAGGCAAAAAACTAAAAACATTAACAATATATTCATCATCGCCATCACATATTCATCATCATCATTATCACCTATTCCTCATGATCATTGATTCATCTCATCAAACCAAATTTTTTTGCAAGATATGCAACATATAGCATCTCATCTAACCAAAATTTTTTACTACCTATCTCACTATCTATCTAACTATCTACCTACTAACTATCTCACTATCTATCTAACTATCTAACTATCTACCTATCTAACTATCTATATAACTATCTATCTAACTAGGTATCTAACTATCTAAATATCTATCTAAATACCTATCTAACTAGCTACAAAATTACTAAAAAACACTAAAAATACATAAAATTTTCACCTTCGAGAGGGCCGGCCGGAATTGGGGCGGGGAGGCGCGGAGTCGGGGCGGGGAGGCCGGCGGGGGGTCGGGGCGGGGCAGCCGGCGTCGGGTCGGGGCGAGGAGGCCGGAGGGGGGACGGGGCGGGGTGGCCGGAGGGGGGTCGGGGCGGGGCGGTGCGGGGGCGGGGTGGCCGGAGGGGAGTCGGGGCGGGGCGGTGCAGGGTCGGGGCGGGAGGGTCGGAGGCGGGGGAGAGGCCGGGCGGCCGGCGCGGGGCGGGGCGGCCGGTGCGGGGCGCCGCGGAGTCGAGGCGGGGCGGCCGGCCCGGGGTCGAGGCGGGGTGGCTCGGTGTCGGGGCGGGGAGGCGCGGGCGGCGGCGGGCTCGGGGTGGGGCGGCGCAGGTCGGAGCGGGGAGGCGCGGGCGCCGGCGTGCTCGGGGCGGGGCGGCGCGGGCGGTGGCGTGCTCAGGACGGGCGGCGGAGGAGGTGGATGGCGGCGGTAGGGGTCGCGGTCGGGTGCGGTTGAGGGAGAAAATGAGTGGAGGAGGTCGGGTCCGGTCGGGTGCGGTGCGGATAAGGTTGGCCCTATGCCGACGGCATGGCCGTCGGCATAGGCCTGGGCCCCACATGTCAGCAGCCCGGGGGAGTGGATAACGTGCACATATGCCAACGGCCCGGCCGTCGGCATAGTTGGGAGGCCTATGCCGACGGCTAGGCCATCGGCATATATGCAAATCACAATTTTTTTAAAATAGTCCCACCTCGCCGAGGAAAAGCAATTTGACCTGTTTAAATAGTTCACTAATCCATACGTTACAAGCTCCGGTATTCATTAGACTTATATGAAGAAAACGGACAATTACTCTGAAACTTTCAGTGCCCGGGCAGCCGGCCCGGTGCCCGAGCACTAAAGGTTTCAGAGTGATAGTACGTTTTCAATGATGAATACCAGAGTTTTTAATCAATTCAATTATTACACTTTTAGATTTTTAGTTTACCTTCTGTGTGGGACCCGGTACCCGGTGCGACGACCGTGACACCGGGAACCTGGGGGGTTTGGCGGGACGGGGGCCCTTGGGCGGGGGGTAGCAATGCCACTGGAGCATCGCACCGGGACCTCATACATGCCGTACAGTGTGCTGGCATCTCCGAAGAGGCGGCACGCGTCTCCAGGGTGTGCCCCCTCACACGGACGGCGCCGCCGCCGGCACCTGGAGGGGGAAAACGGACGCGTCGGGTCTACACGGAGGGGATCTTACTGTGGGTTTGGCCCGGATGTTGCTCTAAAGTGTTCGTATGGGCTGACCTAACACGACCGGGTGGATAGTTCCACTGGTCAAAACCGGTCCGTGCAAAGTCAAAGGGCTAGATCCCGTGGTCAAACGCTACAGGATTAGGCGGGACGGGGGCCCTGGGGGGGTAGCAATGCCACCCGAGCGTCGCACCGGGCCGTCATACATGCCGTACAGTGTGTTGGCATGTCCGAAGAAGCGGCACGCGTCTCTGGGGTGTGCCCCCTCACACGGACGGCACCGTCGCCGGCACCTGGAGGGGGGAAACGGACGGGTTGGGTCTACACGGAGGGGATCTTACTGTGGGTTTGGCCCGGATGTTGCTCTAAAGTGTTCGTATGGGCTGACCTAACACGACCGGGTGGATAGTTCCACTGGTCAAAACCCGTCCGTGCAAAGTCAAAGTCAAAGTCAAAGCCCGTCGCGTGATCTAGCCCTTTGACTTTGCACGGACGGGCTTTGACCAGTGGACCTCCCCACCCGGTTGTGTTAGGTCAGCCCATAGGTACACTATGGAGCAACATCTGGGCCAGACCCACAGCAAAATCCCCTCCGTGTAGACCCCACGCGTCCGTTTCCCCCCTCCAGGTGTCGGCGGCGGCGCCGTCCATGAGGGGGGGCACACCCCGGACACACGTGCCGCCTCTTCGGACATGCCACCACACCACCCCGCATGTATGAGGGCCCGGTGCGACGCTCCGGTGGCATTGCTACCCCCTAGTGCCCCCGTCCCGCCTAACCCTGTAGCGTTTGACCACGCGATCTAGCCCTTTGAGTTTGCACGGACGGGCTTTGACTAGTGGACCTCCCCACCCGGTTGTGTTAGGTCAGCCCATAGGAACACTCTGGAGCAACATCCGGGCCAGACCCACAGCAAAATCCCCTCCGTGTAGACCCCACGCATCTGTTTCCCCCCTCCAGGTGCCGGCGGCGGCGCCGTCCGTGAGAGGGGGCACACCCCGGACACGCGTGCCGCCTCTTCGGACATGCCACCACACCACCCCGCATGTATGAGGGCGCGGTGCGATGCTCCGGTGGCATTGCTACCCCCCAGTGCCCCCGTCTCACCTAACCCTGTAGCGTTTGACCACGTGATCTAGCCCTTTGACTTTGCACGGACGGGCTTTGACCAGTGGACCTCCCCACCCGGTTGTGTTAGGTCAGCCCATAGGAACACTCTGGAGCAACATCCGGGCCAGACCCACAGCAAAATCCCCTCCGGGTAGACCCCACGCGTCCGTTTCCCCCCTCCAGGTGCCGGCGGCGGCGCCGTCCGTGAGGGGGGGCACACCCCGGAGCCCCAAGACGGGCGTCTACGCATGCATGAACACTTTCACATATGCATCGGGACCCGTGTGATGTTTCGGTGACATAGCTACACCCCGAATGCCCCCACCAACCAGAATTCCTTCCGTGTCGACCGTTTCCCCCTTCCGTGACACGGCGATAGCGACGTTCGTAACGGGGGGCAATCGATATACCATCGGGTATGTTTTTTTAGATAAGGCATAATTATCTTATGCAAAAACAGAAACTAAAATAAAGTAAAAATAACAAAACAGAGTAAAAATAAAAAATTAATTAAAATAAACGTATGCCGACGGCAAGGCCGTCGGCATATCTATGCACACACGGAGGTTGTCCCACGGATCAATGACGTGGCGTGGCACACGGATCGCTGACGTGGCAGAGGGGCCTATGCCGACGGCTTTGCCGTAGGCATACCTCTGCCACAGATATGCCGACGGTCGCCGTTACCGCCCGTCGGCGTAGGATCAACGCCGTCGAATGGTCAGCGCTAACCGGGCAGGTGGGCCCTGGCTATGCCGACGGCCTGTACTATGCCGACGGGCCCCGTAGGCGTACCTCGGGCGGTCCCGACGGCCTTGTCTATGCCGACGACCCCGTCGGCATAGATGAATGTATGCCGACGGCTTTTCTGCGCCTACGGCCTTTCCTTGGCCGTCGGCATAGGTCCATAGATGCCGACGGGTGCCGTCGGCATAGATTTGGCCGTCGGCAACCCCAGTTTTTCTGGTAGTGATTTGTCTTCATTGACAAGACTGGTACTGTATCTAAAGTACACATAAACAACATCAGAGGCTGAGAGCTCTTCAACTGTACCAGTGGACAACAAGGATAAATGGGACCAGAAATCCCCTCTTACAGTTATGAGGTTAGGATGCTGTAACTCATTGTTTGGAACAGGTGTACTGGAGTCGTGGGACTATTTTGAGCACCTTGAAGAGTTAGATATCCATCGATGTAATGTGCTCGTCCACTGGCCAGAGAAAGTGCTCCAAAGCTTGGTATCCTTGAGGGGATTAGTAATTAGAAACTGCAAAAATCTGACTGGATATATAGAAGCTCGTCTTGAGCCAACAGCATCTTGAAGGAGTCAACACCTGCTAGGTCTTGAGTCCCTTGAGTTATTTAATTGTGCAAGTTTGGTAGAGATGTTCAACGTCCTGGCATCTCTCAAGACAATGAAGATTACGTCATGCCCTAAACTTGAGTCCATATTCGGCAAGCAGCATGACATGCCAGAATTAGTTCAACCGTCTTCTTGCAGTGAGGAAGTCGTGTCTGCAGCTCTATCAGAGTTGCCATCCTCACCCATGGATCACTTTTGTCCATGCCTCAAATTTCTATGGTTAGCTGAATGTGGAAGTTTACCAGCGGTTCTGCGTCTTCCTTTGTCCTTGAAGACCATATTTATTACTGACTGCAGTAGTATTCAAGTCCTATCATGTCAGTTGGGAGGGCTCGAGAAAGAACAAGTCAATGCTTCCATAAATGTACCAGAGCCATCAGCAGCAGCAGAAGCAAGGGAGCAGTCACTCCCTCCTTGTCTCGAATCTCTAACAATATGGTCATGTGATAGCATGTTGGCGGGGATTCTCCATCTGCCCACGTCCCTCAAGAAACTGAGCATTGTCGGAAACAGTGGGTTAGCATCGCTGGAATGTCTGCTGAGAGAGCACCCCCCGTCGTTGGAAATGCTTTGCCTTGAGAGGTGCAGGACGCTGACATCCCTGCCGAATGAGCCACAAGCATACAGGTCTCTCCGACGGCTTGCAATTAAAGATTGCCCTGCTATAAAGAAGCTCCCTAGATGCCTACAACACCAACTGGGCAGCATCAAATACAAAAACTCCCTAGATGCCCGTTATGAAGGTATGCACATCTTTCTATCTTGGCCACATTTAATCAGCAAATGCAGTTATCTATTCCATCCCATGCATGTACCGCGTCAACCCTTATGTACAAGTTTGTTCTCCATTCTTGGAATGCCATGTGGTATGAATTTTAAAGTTACATTAGTTTTTTGTGACATCATTTGTGATATGTGCAGTAATGGTACTTAAACCGAAGACATGGAAGGAAATACCAAGAATACTCCGTGCCCATGCCGCTGAGCGGAGGCAATTGAAGGATTTTCAGCTTCGTGAACGGCGTTCCGCTGCCCAGTTAAGAGAGGAAAAGAGGGCGAGCACCATGTAGAGAGGACATGGATTCTGTTTTCTCCAAACAACCTACTAGTAGTCTACCTTGTGATTGTAATCAATTGGCTTTGTTGAGCTTTCAACCTTTATCTTGTTCAGATTCAGACATTTGTAACATGAATGTATAATCTCCTTTAACATACCCCAGATATAGTAAAAGCTGGGATCTTAGAAACCTGGCGGCAAATTTGGAAGCGGAAGTACACCATTTCTCTTGTTGTGCATGCATATGAACATTTGGAAATAACGATACTAGGTGAAGCGCGTTTTGTGTTGTTCATTTGTTTGTACAGTGTGGAGATGGTTAAGCACCAGCAGCAGCAGGTGTCAATTGGAGGTCAGGCTGGCACTTTGGATGTGAGCTCAGATGGCAAATTGCTAGTATTGCTGCACACACGGAAGCTTTGGCAATGCGTCAGCCAGGTAAATCTGTATCGCTAAACAAGCAAGCGGCATTGACCTTTAACTTGTCCTGATACTTTTTAGAGTGTGATTTGTTACAACAGACTGCAACATGCATTTATGCTTGGGTTGCTTACTAATCTGGTTGGTTCTTTAACCCATTTATGTATTTTCTTATAGTAGGCTAATCTTAATCTTATGCCCATGTGTACAAAAGCTAGGACTTTATCTGCACAAACATGCTTGGGTTGAATAAATATTTTATCAGAACCTGATGTGCTATTCCAGCATGCCCATGCTTGTGATTTGGCTTAGCTTAGCATGTACTCCTGTTCTGCATTGAAGCTTCTGCTGTTGGAGTAATCCAAACTTCCCCGTGTGCTCGTTGTTTGAGTTTGGTTAGGATTAGCATAAGTGTGATCAAGGTCGCCGGCGTGATCGTGTGTTCGATCCTTGGAAAAGCCAACATCTGCCTAACCATGCATGACCAGACCGGATCATTAATTAGTTTGTCATCACTCCATGTCTGAAACATATTACAATCCTTTTGGCATGTGTGGAAATGTTGTCTCGATTGATGCAGGAAGGGAAGGAGCAGGCAACTAGCAGTGGCCATCCATGGTCATAGGACGTACAAACTATTAATTTAAATTAGGGCTGTGACATTCAGAATTGCAGTGGATCGACATCGCTAATTGGACAGTCCAAGTTCCTGAAACAACTAATGTTGGCATTGATAGTTGCCGAACGCCTGAATCCAACCCCTGGCCAAATGAGACGCGAGCTGCATTCCCTGCTGAGAATTAACAAGTAAGTTTGTCTGATGAGAATTACAAAGCATTCCCTGCTATATAGGAGCATGCGCGTTCAGTAAAACTTGTTCCGCCTCTCATACTCTGGCTCAATTTTGCCTTGGTGTCATTGTTCAGTGTTGGCACAAGTTGTACTACATTTCCAGCTACTCTGAAGAGTTTCTAATATACTACTGTGATTGCCATTGCAGCTAGTACTCCCTATATTATACCGCACACACCCTAGTTGTGGCCAAGCAAATTCAGGCTTCAGTTGGTGGTTTGCATACAGAAATGAAGCAGGGGTAAACGGCTTCTTCTCAAGATTATTTTTTTTAGTGTTTACTATTATCTTTGCGGCCTCCTAGTCAGTCAGTGCTCTGCTTCTGTAGTATTTTTGTAATGCTCCACAAAATCTGTCGCCGTCGTCGTGGAAAGCTGCTCCGGTGACCATTGGCCACAGAGAGCCCTGTTTCTCTGCTATGCCTGTACTGGTTATAGATTGTAAGCTGTTTGTTCAATTAATTGACATGAAGCATCTGCTGCTCTGTTGGTAGATGTTTAACCACTTCTGTAGTTAAACAGAGCGGAAACCACATATATAGAGAGAGCGCGTGGGTTCTGTTTGGTTCAATATACTTGCAGTGTGAATTAATCGGCTTGGTTGAACTTTCGCCCTTTTATCTTCTTCAGATGTACTCGTAATGTGGATTAATTCACCTCCTTCAACATTTCCCATGTTTAGTACAAGTTGGGATATATACTCATACTTTCAGAGCGAGGATTGACGAGCGCCCAGGCCCCCGCGTCGCCTAGGGTAGGCGACATGGGCGGCAGCCCCCAACCGCGCCGCCGCCAGGCCCCCCTTCTCCAGCTAATCCCCTCGCCGCCGCCGGAGGCCACCACCGGGCGAAGCCCGCGTCGTGGCGGCGGCGGCGGGACCCTCCCCCCATGGCGTGGCTCTCTTCTCCCGTGGGGCCCCGCGGCTGGCGGCCCGCCTGCGGCTCGGATCCATGGCGGCGGCCATGGCTGGTGGCACGGGGCGCAGCTTGGCGGCGGGCGGCGCCGGCGTGGACAGGTGGGCCACTTCCCTGGCCATGTGGATGGCGGGGAGGCGGTGGGCTTCGGCTGCGGCGGTGGTTCCTCGCTGGATGTTGGTGGCCATGGTGATGTTCGACGTCGACCCCGATCTACTCCGATCTGCAGCGGATCCGGCCCTTGGTGGCTTCCGTCACCGTTCTTGGGTGCTGGTCTTGCAGATCCGGTGGCTGGAAGGGTTCCGGGGGAATCTCTTGGCCGGCGTGGTGGCCACTCCGATGGCAGTGCCTTTGGGTGTTGCTTCCCTCGTTGGAGGCTTCGGAGAGGACCTCCTTCCTTCCACCCCTCCCAGGAGCTCAGGTGAAAACCTCAGACCCCCCTGTTCCAAGCGACGACGACACCACAGTGGCGTGCTCCTTCCTCAAGGCGTTGCTCGGGGGCTACTCAAGCGGCGGTGGAAGTGGCGGCGGTTCGGTGTCGACATATGCATTCTGGTCAGCTTCATCTTGGAGACTGTGGCGACGTAGGCGACGCTCGTCTGGTGGAGCTACTGCTGATGGTCGAGGCATCGTCGGCAGTCTGCGCCATCAGGTTCGGGATGCTCAGGGGGAAACCCCAGATCTGGGTCTTCCGGATCGTATGATGATGGCGTTCTATCGCTTTCCCTTCTGGGGGCATCGTCTTGGAGCAAGTGCTGGCTGGAGGGATGGTGGAGCGGTGTTTCATCTCACACATTGATGGCGGCGGAGATCGATGGCATGGCGCTGTGGAGACTCGGCGTCCGATGCGCGGAGATGGGCTCGCGTAGGTGGAGGTTGCTGTCTGGCGTCATGGTGACATCGATGGCAGAGTGGCCAGACAAGGTAGAAGCCTCAATATGATCTGAAGACCTGTGGAAGATGGGGCGACGACACACGAGTGCGTCTGACCGGATTGTGCCCCAAACCCGGTATATGGCTCGGCTGGGACTTCCGAATGAGTTTCGGCTTCCGGCTTTTGATGTTAGGCTTAGGTGAGTGGTTTGGGTAGTGGCCCAGCTAGCACCCCTTCATCATTTTGGATAGGAGTAGCGGCATATGTTGCCAAGATGGTGGATTCAGTCACATTGTTGTAATACTTTGTAAGGTCCTCGACAATAATCAATAAAGTGGCCGTATGCATCTCCCAGATGCAGAGGCCGGGGGTCATCCTCCTTTTCTAAAAAAAAAAGTATCTACGTGTCTAGTATTGGCTATTTACTTGAGTAGAGATTGGGCCGTCAACATGTTGAGTAACTTTGTAAACTGCGGTTTTATCTGCTTGGACACTGATGGTGAGTTCTGACATTCTTGCATAGGTGGCCTCCCAGATGGCTGCTCTGCCCTGCTCTGAGTTTGTAGGGGAATGGTACTGTTTGCTTGATTAGAATTAACAAGTGTTTATACTGTTTACGATACTGCGGCGTTTCAGGCTGAACCTAATTCTGCATCTCTACTGAAACTTGGATAAATTTCCTTGTACAATGGTGTCTGTCTTCACCCTGTAGTTTGGAGCCTTCCCAAGGATGCTGTGAGTTTCTTGGATAACAAATAGGCCTCCCTGATGGCTGCTCCACAATTGCTTGTACAGATGAACTGAACTGTAGTGCAATCGCTCTTGATTGAGAACTATTGGGGGCTGCAGCAGTACTGTTTGTTGTCGGGTTGAGCTGCATTGTTGAATTACATCCGAGGCTGAGACGATATGATCTGGATTTGGTTTGCTACAGATATCGTCAGAGTCAGTGGCTTAGCCTTCATTTTACAGTTGTGTTCGCAGTAGCCCCGCAGGCCAGTAGTGTTATACGAGTAGATATCTCAATAACCTGCACCACATTTCCTCTGAAGATGATTTACCCTTTTCTTTTTTAGAGAAAAAGAAGATGATTTACCCTAGCTAGCTAGGCCGAGAAACTGTCTGTAGTCCATAGTTTGGAGCCTGCTGAAGAATTTTTACTCTGGTGGCTGGCTAGGGGAATACTGACTTGTAATTGCTTATACTACAACTGAGCTCTAGATGTTCCCGATCGAGAATTGTTGTATGCTCGGCGTCGAGTCGAGCATCGCTGAATCACATCCAAGGCCGGCTGGGACTATTTGCTGTGGATTTGGTTTGCTGATGGTACTTCAGGTGTGTACAACAGGGTCAGCAGTTTAGTCTTCCAATAAATGCTGGTTACAAGTGACACGTGTCAAGATGGCCTCCTTTTCACCGACAGTTAAGATACCAGGATTTTTCTTGTTTGCACGTGGTTACCTTGTCGAACGAATCTTTTTTTTAGAATACTTGTCAAACGATGTGTAGCATCTCTGTTTTTGAAATGAGGTCACAGTATTTGGTAGTGTTTGCTTGCTAACCTAATTAGCTCTTTAACGATGCTGCCTGACGCGTGTGCCAATTTTATACGTGTGCTCTTGTTCTTACAGTAGGCTAATCTCAGTCCTATGCCCGTGTGTACAAGCTATATGACTTTATCTCTGCACACGCATGCTTCAGTACAAGTTTATTTATGATTTATTTTTTCTGTGACCCATACTATTTATTCTAGATTTTGTTACATGCTGTGCCATGTATGCCTATTGCCTAGTAGTGCCATTTCAACATGCCCATGTTTGTGCATTTGCTACCTTTATTAGCACATGGCCAGATAAAGCAATTCAAAGAACTTGGTGGTCATGATGCAAATGTACTTAGAGCACTCTGTTATTAGTTTATTACCTTCTAGTCAAGTGATTGTACTTAATTACGAACAAAACTAGCATAACATGCATGTGAATTCATCTACTGCATGGAATTAGTTATGGTGGATCATACAAGACTAACCCGTTTCCATATACTATATGTGATACCTGTTCGACTACTCACTCGTTCTTCATAAACTTATCGCCATTCTTTTAATCAACCAAGTTCCCTTCAACCAAACACAATATTTTCTTCACTTTGTTTGTGGCGAGGGATCATAAACTATCACACAAGTACGATAGTAAAACATGATTCAGTAATCCAGTCACATGATTAAAAGACATGATAAACAGTTCTTGCTTTATTAACACATACCGCATTCTCACCGCTTGTTTTCCCCCAAAACCGAATATTCAAGTTCCTTTTAGAAAAGGAGGTTGAAACCACCGGCCTCTGCATCCAGTGATACACACAACCATTTTTATTATATTATTCAACAAAGTATAACAAAATAAACACATGAATCAACCCAAAGCTACCTTCTCGATGACATCTGTCGCTACACCTACAAGCTTGATAATGTTTCCTGACCTCGCACAAATGCACACCATCTAATCAGGTGGCCGCGCTAAGACGCCCAATGGTGAGTCAAGACTCAAGAGCACCAGCCGGTTAATAGACCCTCAACGCGCACCGCATGCGCATGTTCTAAAATCCGGTGCAACCATCTTCCACCGTCTCATCTTCATGTGACTAAACATGCAAGCAGAATGGTCATATAATATGAGTTTGTAATCTAGTCACATGACAAAAAAGAATGTTTTTGCTTATACCAAATTACTAGTACTCACATGATAAAGAAATGATGAACGAGTTTGACACACCTTTATTAATAATTATCACGGGAACGATATGATGTCTTCAAAAGGGAGTCGAAAACATAGCTAAATGAGGCCGTTCCCACTTTCACACATCTTTTATGATGCAATGGACTTGGAGTGATGGTACGTATGGGCAGAACTAGAATTTCATGCATATCAAGTTCTTCTACTCTTTTAAGTTGGTCAATGTGGATAATTCAAGACAAAACTGTTTGCAAATGCAATTTTCCTTTGAGGAAAGACTCATTCAAACTTGTTGCCATTTTTTTCATGTGAGTTGACTTCAATATAACATAGCATTTTCCATACGTTTTTGTTTGGTAAGGAATCATATATGAACTATAGTCGCTGGCACCACACCTTGCATATTTTTTTCCGAAGCCTCACTCTGTAAGCGTTGTCTGTACATCAGCACTGCTGTACAGTATGAGCCAAAGTGAATTTTTATCTTGTTGTTCGGTTGTGTGATTTGATCCAGTTGGGAATTTTTTTGGTGATAGCACTACTATACTATTTTTTCTCTCAGTTGGTTAGTTGGTTAGTGGTTGGTTAAATTGGACAATGCCTTGTGATTGCTTCTGCAACTGTACAGTAATGCAGTCGCTCTCGATCGAGTGTTGTTGCGGCCTGTAGTGTAGGGCGACTGCTTGGCGTCGAGTCGAGTCGGGCATGGTTGAATCACATCCCAGGATGGCCAAGATGATCAGGTCTGGATTTAGTTTTCTGCTGCTCCTTTGGGCGGGTGTGTACAACAGGGGTCAGCAGTTTAGCTTTCCCTGTCCTCTGTCCAGTGTTCTCCGTAGCCAAATGTTCACTAGTACAACACGGGTGTGTACATGCTTGCTGCTTGGGATGGAGGACCGATGACGGGTGGAAGTGAAAGAGTGGGCCGCGGTTGCAGATATGCACACCGATGAAGAAGCAATGGAGTATTATGTAAGATTTTGTGTCCTTTGATTACTTCTGGTACTGCTTAAGTTGATTTACAAGTGTTTTGAGAAGCTTAAGTTTCTTTACAGGCTCCTGTAGTCAATCAGTCAGCCCTCTGCTTTTGTAGACTACTAGTGTTATTAGTGAATACTAGTAATGATCTTCACACGAAATTCATGTTTCTCTGCCAACTATGTCTGTACCAGTAGCTATACCAGTTTACGTTAGACCGTAACCTGTTTGTTCAATTATTTAATCCCAAACAAGCATATATGAAGGTGTGCAGCTAGTGATGTTCACTTTGGTAGTGTTGCAGCTCCTGTGGATTCATATATGAAGGAATCCTTTTGGTTGGTGGGGTGAAGGAAGAAACTGAAGTTGTGCAACTATGGTTAGCTACGTGGTTGCGTGGAAAAAGAAATACACTGTTAGCTCCCGAGCACCGTCAGGCACAAAGTCGCCTTTGCCAGTGGAACCTGCCGCCAGAGAAGACCATTGCATATCGCCACGCGAGAGGAGGTCCATGTTTCTCTGATATGCATGTAACGCTATTAGGAAAAGACCTACTAATGACGCACCTGTTTTGGCTACTAATGGCGCACTACAAGTGCACCATTAGTACCACGTCACTAGTATATTTTAGTAATGGCGCACCACAGGTGCGCCATTAGTATATGGTATACTAATGGCGCACCACATAGTGCGTCACTACTAACCCTTAGGTGCTCCACTGGTATTTCCTCCGGGTGCGCCACTGATAGCCTTATAGGTGCGCCACTAGTAATAAAGGAAGGTGCGACACTAATAAGGGCTTAAATGCGCCACTAGTAATGTATTTGGAAAACAAAAAAAAATCCAAATTTACAGAAAACAACCTATAAGGAAAAATAATTTAAAAACAAAAAATGAAATAGAATCATAATTTTTATTATAGTAAGAATATTACAATGTCTTTACAAGTATCCAATAAAAGGAAAATTGCAAGGAAATAAAAGAAAATCCTAAAACTAATCTTCTAGTAATCTTTTTTTTCTTTTTCTTCACTTTATCCCTGCAAAATGTAACAAAATAAACAGAAAGGCAAACAAACTATTTATAACATGTCAATACTGTCATTTTTTATGCAGAACTAGATATGAGCATATATTTCCAGAATTACATGGTGTGAATATTGCATGAGTAAGATTATAATGGAAATGAATTTTGATAGGAGCCCACTTTCCACGAGTATTTATCTGACAGAGCTAAATAATCACGGCATTTACCTTTTGATAATATTATTATACTATACTACCAGTATACTACTCCACTTGGATTTTTTAGATGAGCAGATCTGAGATAGACATCTGTTCAAGTGGCTATAGGTAGGCTTGAAGAATTCTCATCGGTTCAAGTGGCTACAGGTAGTCGCACACCTGGAATATAGACTACTAGTACTATTTGAGAAGAAAACAAGAGCAAATCTGAATGTACTAGTCAGATCCGATCACATTGAGCTAGAAAGAAAATTCATCAGGAAACAGATGGCCGGCGACTTACTTCCAGACGTTGAGGATCTCGTTGTGCCCGGCGAAGACGCTGCGGAGCGCGTCGCGGACGGACTGCTCACAGCGATAGCTGACGCAGATGAACTTGTTGTCCTGCAGGTAGTCCAGCAGCCAGGAATTAAAGATAGGAGGGCTAGAACTGAAAGAACTAACATCTTAGAAAGCGACAAGAGATAATTCATATATGCAAAATACATATGAAGTGGTCTTCACCAAATTTGTTGAAACATGAACGAAATGTTTTAGCAGTACCAATGATACATGTCAAATTAATTGTTCCTGTCATGACAATGTAAAAGTAGTACTTGCATGCCAATGAAGACTTGCTAGTGTCAGATTCTATGAGGTTCAGGACATGTATAATTATGCCAAGTTCACTTGTAATGCCATTATTCATGATCTGAACTTTATCCTCCACAAAATAAAATAACAGTTGATCCATGCGAATGATACTTAATTTTGAAGCTACTGTTAATCTATAAACTGAATATAAAGTGAGTTTATAAATTCAGAAACAAAAAATTCAGTTAGGCTACCGTTAACTGAATTTTGGAGTGTATACTTAACAAAGGCTTCATTTGAATGTACAGTCAAATTAAAAAAATGTGTTCATGGGGCAGGAGCACTAAGAACTGAAAGAAAAAAGTGCAGAAAAAAGCTACTGAAAAACAATATCAGAAGTAGTGCAGACGCTGTTGAGGCGCTGACTGAACCATTGATGGTACCACCACTCTTCTTTTTTGTGTCCATTAGCGTGACAGTGAGGTTACAATCTTTAATTAACAGTGCAGTATCTGTATAAACTATAAAAAATAACTACACTGCCTGGTTTTCATCCAAATAAGAAAACAAAGCACATGCGATTTTTTCCACATATTCACATCATTGATACATGATGACATTTGATCGAGTGATGCAGTGGTGGAAGAATAGAGTAATTGTTGTCCATCAGCTCATAAATGATTAATTATTACCTGCTTGAGGATAGGGATGGCACACTTTTCTCTTAGAGCGAAAGCATCAGAGTAGATTATTAACTGCTTGAAATACGGCCCAAATCCATACCTGAGATAACAAAAATACATGAGAAAAGCATTCTGGATCTCTCCGATTTGCACAACATACAGGATGTGCGACATCTGAACTTATGACAGGAGGGAGCCACCTATCAATCTTGGGGCTTCCTCGCTCGCCATGGCTGGGCACCATCATCCTCTGCTGCTTCACCATCATCCTCTCCTCCAACAAGGACCTGCGTAGGACTCGTACAGAGATATTTTTTAACGCATCATACACAGATATAAATCATCTGAATCAAAAGCAAGCTGCATCTAGTTCATCAAATGTTAGATGTACAGAATTTGATCATACACTGCAATGCAAACCATTCAACCACGAAGTAGTTAGAGCTAGTGATTTCAATTCTCTACCATGATGCATGCATGTATGCCTGCAACAAACCGCCAGACTAATTAAGCATTGAGGTAGGCTACATAATCCAATACTAGGTAGCCGCTACGTAGTTAAGTCTGGACAGAGAGTCAGAGACTGGGACGAACACGTACATGGGAAGGAGCAGGAGACGCAGGGCCTTATCTTCCCAACCTCCGACCAGATTAGTGGTGTTTAAGGCCGCCTTAGAGCTCCAGCGGTACCTCCCCTGCAGGCAAACAGAGCAATAGGCAAAAATCAGATGTGCAGATCGATTCAGATGCAGGATTAATGCGGGAGAGGCGCAGTACCATCCGGGATGAGCGCCATGGATGCAGAGGAGGAGGAGGACGGCCGCGCGTCCCCCGTTGCCGAACTTGGTGCAGAACAACGCGGAGGCTGCTTCCTCTCCTGGCGCGTGGACGTGGAGAAGAAACCACCCTCCACCGGCGCCATCGCCTGCGGCACCTTGGCCTTGCCGCCGGATCCGCTGCCTTTCATCGATCATGGGCCAGCTCAACGACGACGAGGATCTGGAAGCCCGGCTATGGCCGTGGCGGCTGGATCTGGGGCCTTGGGGTGGCGGGGAGCTCCTCCTCTTGCAGCTCGATGACCTCCACACCCCGGAGCAACGCCCCCGCCGGAGGACGTGGTCACTAGCTCTCCTCTGGATCTGGTGAGGAGGGTTGGGGAAGGAGCAAACCACGGCTCCATGCCCTGGATCTGGTGTGAGGGAGGAGGAAGGGGGCTCGCCATGGTCGGGAGTGAGAGGAAGATGCGGGCGGCCGGGGCTTCCCGATCTAGATCGAAGTCGAGGGAGGTGGGTGGGTGTGTCAGGAGGAAGGGGAGGGAAGAGAACGTGACTAGAGGGAGGGGATAAGGGTTATAGCAATGGCGTACTGGTAGGGGTGCGCCATACGTATAGATAGCAATGGCGCATCTCTTACTGCACCATTACTAGTTAAAACTAGTAATGACGCATTTTTCCCTGGTGCGCCACTGCTAAGTCTGGAGAGGTGTGTGGGGCCAGGACAAAACTACTAATGGCGCACCACACACCAGGTGCGTCATTAGTAATATGGCCACTAATGGCGCACCCATATCTGGTGCGCCACTGCTATATAGCAGTGGCGCACCACATACATGGTGCGCCATTAATGTCCATATTAGCTATAGCCGTTTTTGTAGTAGTGTAATAACAACTAATTAACGTCAGATATGTATGGTGCCCATCACATGGAAGATATGTCGTTCTGAAAAGGGAGCTGACAACATAGCAAAAATGAGTTGGTTCCCACATTTCACACATCTTTCATTATGCAATGGACTTGGAGTGATGATACGTATGAGCAGAACTAGGATAGCATGCATATGAGGTTCTTCTACTCTTGCAAGTTGGTTACTGTGGATAATTCAAGCGCAAAGTTACAAATAGATGGAAAAGATAAGGGGTACCACATAGCCTAAGCTACAGAAAACCACACTATTGTTCATGTTGCTCTTGTTGGAATTAATCACATCTTGCATGTACTAATTAGCCGGGTAGGACTAGTTTTAGTGGCCGAGTCGGTTAGCTGCTGGTACCAGCCTAGCTACTACTATATATACATGTAAACCCCCGTGTAAACTTAAAAAAAAACGCGAGTTGAGGCAATAAAGAAATCACCAGGAACGATACGTTCCTGTAGCAATACATCAATTGCGCGTGCATGCAGGCGTCTGCTTCTGGCCGGCTGGCCGTCGTGTCTGTACGTGTGTTGTTTTGTGTTGCTTGCAGCAACTACGGCGTCTGATCGATCAAGGGCAAGATTAGCTAAAGGAAGCTAGCTTTACACTACCGGTGGATCGATTAGATGAGGTCAACTTCTTGTGGTGTGGTGCCGTCTCGACGTAAGAGAAACTCGACGGGACTACATGGGCAAGGAGCGGCTCAAGTCAGCTCGTCGTCGTCGAAAGTACTCGGCATCGGGACTGGGCCAACAGCTCTCCCATTTCATTCATGGATTGTCAATGTCGCTCACCTAAAAAAAATGGACTACAATGCATCAACGATCACTGTCGATGTTTCGTGTAGTCAAATCAATCGTTGTATTCAGAAAAGTTGAAGTCATGGTCACAGTGAGTACATCGTGGCGAGTGAATAGTCACCGAGCCCAGGTGCATGCATATGTTTTGCGAGACGACTTGCCAAGCGGCCGGTTAGGTCAGTCCCTGCAATTGTTCGACTCCAATTCATCACAGTCCAAGAATCTGGTTCACTTCACACTGATGGTTGCTGGTTTCTGGGCAGATGGCCTTTTTAGGAAAGCCTCAAGTTGTTGACAACTTTGATGTAGCCTGCGGAAGGATCTTGTGATAGCAGGCCTCCCCGATGGCTGCTGCTCTGCCCGGGGAATGACCTGTGATTGCTTCTGCAGTTGTACTATACTGCAGTAGCTGTAGCTATCCATCGAGAATAATTTGGGACTGCTTGGTGTGAGTCGAGTTGAGCATCGCTGAATCGCCGGCCAAGACAATCTGCTCTGGATGTGGTTTCCTGCTGCTTCTTTGGGTTGCTGTATACAACATGCGGGGGTCAGCAGCAGTTTAATAGTCTTCCTGTTTGCTGATGTAGCCCAGTAGGTGCTGTAGATACTAGCTAGGCTCGAGTGCTGCAAGCTAGGTTCAAAATTGCTCGGGGTCCTTCTCATTTCTAGAACAACAAGGATGTCTTCACAAATATCATGACATGTTATGTGATCCTACACACCATCGTATCATCATTGAGGATGAGAGGGATATTCCAAGCCCCATGACCACGAAAATGTTGGCTGAACTATCAGGCCTAGCAGGCACACAAACCGCATTCAAGCATTTCTTAAGGTGTACAAAAGAAAATTGAAGACATGACCTCTCATGACCAGCCATGTGAGCATCTCATTGAGCATCACTGACAACTAGCTAGGAGATGGTGTGTCAATGTTTATTTCAAATTCATTTACTGTTACCTGGAAATTTAGTTTCATTGGATTTTTAGTTGTATTTTTATTATTTGTTAATTTGGATTATATGTTGTACTTGGATTAATGTTTTTTAATAATGTTTGCTGAAGTATTCAATTGTTTCATCTAAATGGGACTATAGACTAGAAACAAGAAAACAAAAAAATATATGGAACCCACATTATGACGATTCTGTGTTTGGGCGCAGCCTCCAAAAAACTATGGAGGCTATGAATATGGCATGCTAGAGTTACTAGTGATGTGACCCCCCCTTCCCCCGCGCATGCCAATGATAATGTATTTTGCGCATGCCACCGGTAACCGTTCTTTTATTCTTTTAGTAGTGCAACTCGGCAGCATTGGCAGGTCTACAACTGCACACGGTGTGACAAGAGACCCGACGGTAGGGCATAGGCAGCACGACAACACACCACCATCATCGCCACATTGTCGGGCTTATGGTCATACACGGCAGTGTAGGACACCAGCGGCAGAGAGCCAGGAGAACAACAATGGGGGAAGAATGCACGAGTAGAAGACGCCATGTCAATGATGGGCTAGGGCAGTCGGCTGTGTCAACGTCTTGGTGACGGAGGTGAGCAGACTACGCTAGCTTGGCATGTATGATGTGTGGCTCGACAGCATCCCCGACGATGACTTCTCATCAAGGTGACGACCCATGATGTATGGTGTCATGCTAACCGAGGCAAAACGGGAAGCGACGGTGTAGACTCGGGTGACGTGGGAGACTCTCAATGGTGGGAGGGAGGAGAATGGGAGGGAGATGAGCGGTAGCTAGGCGGTCCAAGTGGCGGAGAAGATTTGGTTGAGAGGTGCTCAACAGTGATACATAAGGGAGGGGAGGAGAGGGTTTGGGTCAGGGGACGGTTGGTTGAGCGGTGTTATAACACCCCTTGAGGTCACTATTGAAAAGCTAGCAAGTTGGCTGCTTAATGGTGTCACCGCTCATGGGCTAAACTTGGGAACCGATCTGTGATGGCGATCTATCAGTGATATGGCGTCCCGAGCAAGGGTAAACCGCAACCATTGGCTAGTCATCTAGTGGCCCATCAGTGTTGACTAACCAGCATAGCCATCCCCGTGTCATTGCTTATCGGTCGTTGTTGTCTCTTTAGTGCTACTATCATCACTGACAAGTGGTTACTAACTATTTCGTGCTGATGTGTCAAACGTAACATTATTTGTAGTAGTGATCCCTCTAAACGGTCAAAAGTACATCTAGGGAGTAGTTCGCCAAGTGCGCAACGTGATGTCGCGCATGTCTCAATGGTATGTCAAAATAGACAAGCAACCGTTAAGCACGGATAAGGATTTTCTATAAACAAAGAACAAATGAGGATGAAAGCATGTGCAATTTGTTAAACAAATAAAAAAATATTCTTTTAGTTTTCATAACTTGGTATTGAATTAAACTATATGATACATGGCGTGTTGCTATGGAGTTGTTCGCAATATATTTCAATAGAAGTTGGTTTATATAACACAAATATTTGAATGATTAATATATAAATTAATAAGATATGTTGTATGTGATCATTTTATATTGGAAGAATATATTTATGAATAATATGAGAAGCACAATATGTATAATGAAAAACTTTTCCCATGCATGCTGTGGTGGCCTCTTCATAAGGTGACACTATGGTGAGATAAGATGTGTACATGTTGAGATCAATAGCTGTTTTCCATGCATGTTGAGGTGGTCCTTTCAAGATGTGGCATGTGTGGCGAGGTGACATCTCAGCATGTTAAAATAAATAGGGGTAATCGTGATCAACTACTACTAAATATATATAGTTAGATATAGTACTAATTGTCGGTTCAGTTAGCTAGGTGTTTTGATAGAATGCAAACAAGAGGGAATAGTTAGCTGTTGGTATTGGAACATGGAAATGATTTTTTGTTTCATGTGCCAGGAATTTCGAAATGACTTCATGCGATACTAATGGATGACGGTTAGAGCAACACGTTACTTGTGTAACACTAGTAGAAAAGGGGACATTTGTCCCGGTTCGTAAGGGCCTTTAGTCCCGGTTCTTGAACTGAGACTAAAGGGTCGTTACTAATGCTTCTACCCTTTAGTCCCGGTTCTAACACGAACCGGGACAGATGTGCCTCCACATGGCCGGTGCGCCTAGCCCAGGCAGGAGGGCCTTTGGTCCCGGTTGGTGGCACCAACCGGGACCAAAAGGCATCCACGCGTCAGCATTTCATTGGCCGTGGTTTTTTTTTTGAAAGGGGGGGGGGTTGGGGGTTTTGGGGGGTTAATTTAGGTGTTTAATATATTGTGTTAGCTAGCTAATTAATAGAGAGAAGTGTCCTCTCTTATGTCCATGCTTGGTCGACGCTACGTACTGTACATAGAGAGGCCCTCGACACATTAGCTAGTAAGAAAATGAAGGGAACCATTAAGTACAGAAGTTCGTCATGCATACCGAGAGAAGTGATCAATCGACCTCTCCTTCTCCGAGAGATTGGTCAAACAACAAGTTTTCGTATTATCTATCCGACGCTACTGGCTACATACATAGCATTTGAAATCCCGTCATTTGAAATCAATTTGCACATGATATTCTCCGGCTTTATTGATGACGTGCTCAAGAAAGAATCCCGTCAATTCCTCTTGAATTGCTTTCATGCGATCTTGTTCTAGGAGTTCATCCCGCATCTGCCACGTCTAATTTGAAGAAGGGGGTTAATACATATATGAATGAAACTCAACAGAAATGATGGTGTAATAAAATGAAATTGTGAATATTATTGCTTACGCACTTCATATTGTCTTTTAGAGTAGCCCCGCTTATTTTTCAAAGTCGCGTTGTAGATGAACTCGCACACGTAGTATCCACAGAAATCATTCCCTAGTTCCTGCCACAAGCACTTTACGAGAAATAGAGGTCAATCGAACTGATAATGAAGCATTATAAATGGCATTGATGAAAGTACAACTATAGAATCAACGAGAGATGCGCGCAACTAGCTAGCTAGTAATACTTACTTTCGGGTATGTATATCGCAGCTCCTTCGGCAGTCCCGGAACTTCTGCGGTGAACTGTTTCCAAACCCTGGAAGACAAAGAAAATAATTATTATTACTTGAGATATCAGGAAATGAACAAAAAGTTGTCGATGTGATGCGGTAAATTATCAACTGAACTTACTTGTTGAGCATTTTAGTCATGTCCGCATAGGTTTGGGGATCTTTTCGTCTCGAGTCTAAGACGTTTACTACTGCCCGCTCAAGCTTAATCTCCAGAAGAACATAGTGGAATCTGCGCACGCATGCATAACTCATCAATTACATTACTATAACCTCGCTCGAGTAATAAGGAAAACCGAATATGCACACGACAGTAACACTCACTTGAAGTTGTAAGGAAAGAGTATTAAATCTTTGTTTGGATTTTTGATCAACGATTGCAGCAAGTACCCCTCGGCCTCTTCGGCGTCCTTTTCAACCAGAAATTCATCTATGATATTTGTGTTAATGAACTCAATATCATACACTTTTTGTTTTTTGCACTCGACGATCTTCAATCTGCATAATATAGTGAGGATAATTAATTATAAATACATGCAATGAAAGAGCCGAGCTATATATAGAGACTTAATGACTTAATTATAAATACATTTTATTTTTTCTTCTTCTCCTCTATTCATTTCTTCTTCTCCTCTTCTTTTTCTTCTTTTTTCCTCTTCTTATTTATTTCTCCTTTTCTTCCTCTCCTCTTCTTCTCCTTTCTTCCTCTTCTTATTTTCCTTTTTCCTCCCCTTCTTTTTCTTCTTCTTCTTCCTTCTTCCTTCTTCTTCTTTTCTTCATTTTCCTTATTTTACTTTTTCCTCTACACTAACCTAAAATGCACTAACCTAAAATCGATATCTACTAACAACGTAAATAAAAAATTAATACATATATTAAAAACATATATAATCAAAAAAATGCTATGAACATTATATTCATACATAGATAGCCACATCCATTCATCATATAGCTACCAAATACATATATACATTATATATATGAAAAAAATGCATATATACACATATACAAAAAAAATACACATATATACACATACAAACACATATATACACATATATACACATATACACAAAAAATGCATATATACACATATACACAAAAAAATGCAGGGCAGGGGCGGCGGCGCGGCGGCCGCGCAGGGCAGGGGCGGCGGCACGGCGGCCGCGCAGGGGCGCGGGATGGGAGGGGCACGGGAGCATGTGCTCACAGGGGGCGGCGGCGATGGCGAAGGCGAGCAGCCTGACGGCGTCGGTGGCAGCGGCGACAGCGAAGGCGAGCAGCCTGACGGCGTCGGTGGCGACAGCGACGGCAAGGTGGAGCAGGGGCGTCGGGTGGCGACGGCGACGAGGAGGAGCAGGGGGTGCCGGGGAAGAAGTGGGGGATTTGGTCCAAAACTACTAAGTGCTGTATATATATCAAGAGCATTGGTACCGGTTCGTGACACCAACCGGGACTAATACACCATTTAGTCCCGGTTGGTGGCACCAACCAGGACCAAAGTTCTCTTTTCAGCAGCCCAAAGGGCGGTAAGCGGCGGCCTTTGGTCCCGGTTGGTGTCACGAACCGGGACTAAAGGGTGGGCATTGGTACCGGTTGGTGCCACGAACTGGGACCAATGCACCCCTTTAGTCCCGGTTGCTGCCGCCAATGGGGACCAAAGGCCCCTGCGCTGCCCGCGTCGCGGCCAAAATTTAGTCCCACCTCGCTAGTTCAGAGGGGCTCGGAGTGGTTTATAAGCCCTGCTGCGGCTACCCTCTCGAGCTCCTCTCAAATGCAGGCTTACGGGCCTAATCTCACACTATGCTGCTGTGGGCCAATTGGGCCTACTGCAGGCCTAAATCCTGGCCCAGGTTGGGTTTCTAGTCGTATTCAGGCCGTGGTGGCCCAATAGGTGGCAACTTTTTTATTTTTTTCCCAGTTTTTTTGTTTTATTTTTTGCATTATTTATTTTCTTTTATTTTTTGCTTTATTTTTTAATTCTTTTTGCTTTTAAGTCAGAAAAATTATAAACTTTAGTTAGTGCCATTAGTTTTAGAAAAATTATTTTGTTTTTTTGTTTTATTTGTTGCTTTATTTATTTTATTTTGTTTCTACTTACAACAAAATACTTATTGTTGCTATTTTTATTTATTTTATTAAAGTTTATGTTTAATTATTATTTTTAAGTCACAAAAATTATAAACTTTCTGTTAGTGCCATTAGTTTTCAAATTTGAATTCTTTGAAATTTGTGTGAATCACAAGTCTGTGATTAACTTTACTAAAAAAATGAATATGGATGCACCTATAGAGAAAAAAGGTCCAGATGAACCGGGACCAATGGCCCACGTGGCTGCCCTCTTGAGAGTGTTCTTGGTGAGAACATAGTTGACAATAGCGAACCGGGATTAATGGTATTATGAGGGCCGAACCATAAGACATTAAAGCATTTCAAATGAACTCTAAAAAAGTTGAAAGTTGTTATGGTATCATAATTTCACGCACATAGCATGTGCATGTACAAAACAGACAATGGCATCATACTCGTCTATTACAAAGTTGGCATGGTATCATCATAATAGTTGCGGGAGAAAGTCTTCACTTTTTCTTCGCTTGTGTCATTTGCTTATTGCACCGTAACCATGGATAATCTTCATCGTTTATCAGGATGCTGGGGTCAGCCTTGACTTTGAAGGGAGGAATTTCATGGAACTTTTCATAATCTTCAGACATGTCTGTCTTGGCCTCCACTCCCACGATGTCCCTTTTGCCTAAAAGAACTATGTGGCGCTTTGGCTCATCGTATGATGTATTCGCTTCCTTATCTTTTCTTTTTCTCGGTTGTTGGGGAACGTTGCAGAAAATTAAAAATTTTCCTACGGTTTCACCAAGATCCATCTATGAGTTCATCTAAGCAACGAGTCATGGGAAAGAGATTGCATCTACATACCACTTGTAGATCGCGTGCGGAAGTGTTCAAGGGAACGGGGATGATGGAGTCGTACTCGCCGTGATCCAAATCACTGATGACCAAGAGCTGAACAGACAACACCTCCGCGTTCAACACACGTACGGGACAGACGACGTTTCCTCCTTCTTGATCCAGCAAGGGGGAAGGAGAGGTTGAGGAAGAAGGCTCCAGCAGCAGCACGACGGCGTGGTGTTGGTGGAGAGGCAGTACTCCGACAGGGCTTCGCCAAGCGCTAACGAAGGAGGAGAGGTGTTGGGAGGGGAGGGGCTACGCCTTGGATCAGCTATTCAACCCTCCCCTCACCCCTCTATTTATAGGGGAAGGGGAAAGGGGGCCGGCCCCCTCTAGATGAGATCTAGAGGGGGGGCGGCGGCCAGGGAGGGGGCTTGCCCCCCAAGCAAAGGGGGT
Organism: Triticum aestivum; assembly: GCF_018294505.1. Lineage (NCBI taxonomy): Eukaryota > Viridiplantae > Streptophyta > Magnoliopsida > Poales > Poaceae > Triticum > Triticum aestivum. The sequence goes on along the minus strand of NC_057795.1, from coordinate 7,256,165 downwards.
GCGCCCTCCTTAGGGTTCCCCCCAAACCCTAGGCGCATGGGCCCAAAGGGGGGGGCGCCTAGCCCTCCAGGGGCTGGTTCCCTGCCCCATGTGGCCCATGAGGCCCTCCGAGAGGGGTGGCCCCTCCCGGTGGACCCCCGGAACCCTTCCGGTGGCCCCGGTACAATACCGATATGCCCCTGAAACTTTCCGGTGTCCGCATGACAACTTCCCATATATAAATCTTTACCTCCGGACCCTTCCGGAACTCCTCGTGACGTCCGGGATCTCATCCGGGACTCCGAACAACATTCGGTAATCACATACAAGTCTTCCTAATAACCCTAGCGTCACCGAACCTTAAGTGTGTAGACCCTACGGGTTCGGGAGACACGCAGACATGACCGAGACGGCTCTCCGATCAATAACCAACAGCGGGATCTGGATACCCATGTTGGCTCCCACATGCTCCTCGATGATGTCATCGGATGAACCACGATGTTGAGGATTCAAGCAACCCCGTATACTATTCCCTTTGTCAATCGGTACGTTATATGCCCGAGACTCGATCGTCGGTATCCCAATACCTCGTTCAGTCTCGTTACCGGCAAGTCACTTTACTCGTACCGTAATGCATGATCCCGTGACCAAACACTTGGTCACTTTGAGCTCATTATGATGATGCATTACCGAGTGGGCCCAGAGATACCTTTCCATCATACGGAGTGACAAATCCCAGTCTTGATCCGTGTCAACCCAACAGACACTTTCTGAGATACCTGTAGTGCACCTTTATAGTCACCCAGTTACGTTGTGACGTTTGGTACACCCAAAGCACTCCTACGGTATCCGGGAGTTACACGATCTCATGGTCTAAGGAAGAGATACTTGACATTGGAAAAGCTCTAGCAAAACGAACTACACGATCTTGTGCTATGCTTAGGATTGGGTCTTGTCCATCACATCATTCTCCTAATGATGTGATCCCGTTGTCAACGACATCTAATGTCCATAGTCAGGAAACCATGACTATCTGTTGACCAACGAGCTAGTCAACTAGAGGCTTACTAGGGACGTATTGTGGTCTATGTATTCACACGTGTATTACGATTTCCGGATAATACAATTATAGCATGAATAAAAGACAATTATCATGAACAAGGAAATATAATAATAATGCTTTTATTATTGCCTCTAGGGCATATTTCCAACAGTCTCCCACTTGCACTAGAGTCAATAATCTAGTTACATTGTGATGAATCGAACACCCATAGAGTTCTGGTGTTGATCATGTTTTGCTCGCGAGAGAGGTTTAGTCAACGGATCTGCGACATTCAGATCCGTATGTACTTTGCAAATATCTATGTCTCCATCTTGAACATTTTCACGGATGGAGTTGAAGCGACGCTTGATGTGCCTGGTCTTCTTGTGAAACCTGGGCTCCTTGGCAAGGGCAATAGCTCCAGTGTTGTCACAGAAGAGTTTGATCGGCCCCGACGCATTGGGTATGACTCCTAGGTCGGTGATGAACTCCTTCACCCAAATTGCTTCATGCGCTGCCTCCGAGGCTGCCATGTACTCCGCTTCACATGTAGATCCCGCCACGACGCTCTGCTTGCAGCTGCACCAGCTTACTGCTCCACCATTCAACATATACACGTATCCGGTTTGTGACTTAGAGTCATCCAGATCTGTGTCGAAGCTAGCGTCGACGTAACCCTTTACGACGAGCTCTTAGTCACCTCCATAAACGAGAAACATGTCCTTTGTCCTTTTCAGGTACTTCAGGATATTCTTGACCGCTGTCCAGTGTTCCTTGCCGGGATTACTTTGGTACCTACCTACCAAACTTACGGCAAGGTTTACATCAGGTCTGGTACACAGCATGGCATACATAATAGATCCTATGGCTGAGGCATAGGGGATGACACTCATCTCTTCTTTATCTTTTGCCGTGGTCGGGCATTGAGCCGAGCTCAATCTCACACCTTGCAATACAGGCAAGAATCCCTTCTTGGACTGATCCATTTTGAACTTCTTCAAAATCTTATCAAGGTATGTGCTTTGTGAAAGACCTATGAGGCATCTCGATCTATCCCTATAGATCTTGATGCCTAATATGTAAGCAGCTTCTCCAAGGTCCTTCATTAAAAACACTTATTCAAGTAGGCCTTAATGCTGTCCAAGAATTTTATATCATTTCCCATTAAAAGTATGTCATCTACATATAATATGAGAAATGCTACGGAGCTCCCACTCACTTTCTTGTAAACGCAGGCTTCTCCATAAGTCGGCATAAACCCAAACGCTTTGATCATCTCATCAAAGCGAATGTTCCAACTCCGAGATGCTTGCACCAGCCCATAAATGGATCGCTGGAGCTTGCACACTTTGTTAACATTCTTAGGATCGACAAAACCCTCCGGCTGCATCATATACAGTTCTTCCTTAAGATGCCCGTTAAGGAATGCCGTTTTGACGTCCATCTGCCATATCTCATAATCATAGTATGCGACAATTGCTAACATGATTCGGATGGACTTAAGCTTCGCTACGGGAGAGAAAGTCTCATCGTAGTCAATCCCTTGAACTTGCCGATAACCCTTAGCGACAAGTCGAGCTTTATAGATGGTACATTACCATCCGCGTCCGTCTTCTTCTTAAAGATCCATTTGTTTTCTATCGCTCGCCGATCATCGGGCAAGTCAGTCAAAGTCCATACTTTGTTTTCATACATGGATTCTATCTCGGATTTCATGGCTTCTAGCCATTTATTGGAATCTGGGCCCGCCATCGCTTCTTCATAGTTCGAAGGTTCACCGTTGTCTAACAACATGATTTCCAAGACAGGGTTGCCATACCACTCTGGTGTGGAACGTGTCCTTGTGGACCTACGAAGTTCAGTAGCAACTTGATCAGAAGTACCTTGATCATCATCATTAATTTCCTCTCCAGTCGGTGTAGGCACCACAGGAACATTTTCCTGAGCTGCACTACTTTCCGGTTCAAGAGGTAGTACTTCATCGAGTTCTACTTTCCTCCCACTTACTCCTTTCGAGAGAAACTCTTTTTCCAGAAAGGATCCGTTCTTGGCAACAAAGATCTTGCCCTCGGATCTTAAGTAGAAGGTATACCCAATGGTTTCCTTAGGGTATCCTATGAAGACGCATTTTTCCGACTTGGGTTCGAGCTTTTCAGGTTGAAGTTTCTTGACATAAGCATCGCATCCCCAAACTTTTAGAAACGACAGCTTAGGTTTCTTCCCAAACCATAATTCATATGGTGTCGTCTCAACGGATTTAGACGGTGCCCTATTTAAAGTGAATGTAGCTGTCTCTAGAGCGTATCCCCAAAATGATAGCGGTAAATCGGTAAGAGACATCATAGATCGCACCATATCCAATAGAGTGCGATTACGACGTTCGGACACACCGTTACGCTGAGGTGTTCCAGGCGGCGTGAGTTGTGAAACGATTCCACATTTTCTTAAGTGTGTACCAAATTCGTGACTTAAATATTCTCCTCCACGATCCGATCGTAAGAACTTTATATTTTGGTCATGTTGATTCTCTACTTTATTTTGAAATTCCTTGAACTTTTCAAAGGTCTCAGACTTGTGTTTCATCAAGTAGACATACCCATATCTACTCAAGTCATCAGTGAGAGTGAGAACATAACGATATCCTCCGCGAGCCTCAACGCTCATTGGACCACACACATCAGTATGTATGATTTCCAATAAGTTGGTTGCTCGCTCCATTGTTCCGGAGAACGGGGTCTTGGTCATTTTGCCCATGAGGCATGGTTCGCATGTGTCAAATGATTCATAATCTAGAGACTCTAAAAGTCCATCAGCATGGAGCTTCTTCATGCGCTTAACACCAATGTGACCAAGGAGGCAGTGCCACAAGTATGTGGGACTATCGTTATCAACTTTACATCTTTTGGTATTCACACTATGAATATGTGTAACGTTACATTCGAGATTCATTAAGAATAAACCATTGACCATCGGGGCATGATCATAAAACATATCTCTCATATAAATAGAACAACCATTATTCTCGGATTTAAATGAGTAGCCATCTCGTATCAAACGAGATCCAGATACAATGTTCATGCTCAAACTTGGCACTAAATAACAATTATTGAGGTTTAAAACTAATCCCGTAGGAAAATGTAGAGGTAGCGTGCCGACGGCGATCACATCGACCTTGGAACTATTCCCGACGCGCATCATCACCTCGTCCTTCGCCAGTCTCCGCTTATTCCGCAGCTCCTGTTGTGAGTTACAAATGTGAGCAACGGCACCGGTATCAAATACCCAGGAGTTACTACGAGTACTGGTAAGGTACACATCAATTACATGTATATCAAATATACCTTTAGTGTTGCCAGCCTTCTTGTCCGCTAAGTATTTGGGACAGTTCCGCTTCCAGTGACCCTTTCCCTTGCAATAAAAGCACTCAGTCTCAGGCTTGGGTCCATTCTTTGACTTCTTCCCGGCAACTGGCTTACCAGGCGCGGCAACATCTTTGCCGTCCTTCTTGAAGTTCTTCTTACCCTTGCCCTTCTTAAACTTAGTGGTCTTATTGACCATCAACACTTGATGTTCTTTCTTGATTTCAACCTCTGCTGACTTCAACATTGAGAATACTTCAGGAATGGTCTTCACCATCCCCTGCATATTGTAGTTCAACACAAAGCTCTTGTAGCTCGGTGGGAGCGACTGAAGGATTCTGTCAATGACCGCCTCTTCCGGGAGATTGATCTCCAACTAGGACAGGTGGTTGTGCAACCCAGACATTTTGAGTATGTGCTCACTGACAGAACTGTTTTCCTCCATCTTACAACTATAGAACTTGTCGGAGACTTCATATCTCTCGACCCGGGCATGAGCTTGGAAAACCATTTCAGCTCCTTGAACATCTCATATGCTCCGTGCTTCTCAAAACGCTTTTGGAGCCCCGGTTCTAAGCTGTAAATCATGCCACACTGAACGAGGGAGTAATCATCAGCGCGTGATTGCCAAGTGTTCATAACGTCTTGGTTCTCTGGGATGGGTGCTTCACCTAGCGGTGCATCTAGGACATAATCTTTCTTGGCTGCTATGATGATGATCCTCAGGTTCCGGACCCAGTCCGAATAGTTGCTGCCATCATCTTTCAGCTTGGTTTTCTCTAGGAACGCGTTGAAGTTCATGTTGACATGAGCGTTGGCCATTTGATCTACAAGACATATTTTGCAAAAGTTTTAGACTAAGTTCATGATAATTAAGTTCATCTAATCAAATTATTTAATGAACTCCCACTCAGATTAGACATCCCTCTAGTCATCTAAGTGTTACACGATCCGAGTCGACTAGGCCGTGTCCGATTATCACGTGAGACGGACTAGTCATCATCGGTGAACATCTCCATGTTGATCGTATCTTCCATACCACTCATGTTCGACCTTTCGGTCTCTGTGTTCCGAGGCCATGTCTGTACATGCTAGGCTCGTCAAGTTAACCCTAAGTGTTCTGCATGTGTAAATCTGTCTTACACCCATTGTATGTGAACGTAAGGATCTATCACACCCGATCATCACGTGGTGCTTCGAAACGACGAACTTTAGCAACGGTGCACAGTTAGGGGGAACACTTTCTTGAAATTATTATAAGGGATCATCTTATTTACTACCGTCGTTCTAAGTAAACAAGATGCATAAAACATAATAAACATCACATGCAATTATAGAGTAGTGACATGATATGGCCAATATCATATAGCTCCTTCGATCTCCATCTTCGGGGCTCCATGATCATCTTCGTCACCGGCATGACACCATGATCTCCATCATCATGATCTCCATCATTGTGTCTTCATGAGGTTGTCACGCCAACGACTACTTCTACTTCTATGGCTAACGCATTTAGCAATAAAGTAAATTAATTTACATGGCGTTCTTCAATGACACGCAGGTCATACAAAAATAAAGACAACTCCTATAGCTCCTGCCGGTTGTCATACTCATCAACATGCAAGTCGTGATTCCTATTATAAGAACATGATCTCATACATCACAATATATCATTCATCATTCATCACAACTTCTGGCCATATCATATCACATGACAATTGCTGCAAAAACAAGTTAGACGTCCTCTAATTGTTGTTGCATCTTTTACGTGGCTGCAATTGGGTTCTAGCAAGAACGTTTTCGTACCTACGAATAACCACAACGTGATTTTGTCAACTTCTATTTACTCTTCATAACGACCCTTTTCATCTAATCCGCTCCAACTAAAGTAGGAGAGACAGACACCCGCTAGCCACCTTATGCAACTAGTGCATGTCAGTCGGTGGAACCTGTCTCACGTAAGCGTACGTGTAAGGTCGGTCCGGGCCGCTTCATCCCACAATACCACTGAAGCAAGAAAAGACTAGTAGAGGCAAGCAAGTTGACAAGATCTACGCCCACAACAAAATTGTGTTCTACTCGTGCAATAGGGAACTACGCATAGATCTAGCTCATGATGCCACTGTTGGGGAACGTTGCAGAAAATTAAAATTTTTCCTACAGTTTCACCAAGATCCATCTATGAGTTCATCTAAGCAACGAGTCATGGGAGAGAGATTGCATCTACATACCACTTGTAGATCGCGTGCGGAAGCGTTCAAGGGAACGGGGATGATGGAGTCGTACTCGCTGTGATCCAAATCACCGATGACCAAGTGCTGAACGGACAGCACCTCCACGTTCAACACACGTACGGAACGGACGACGTCTCCTCCTTCTTGATCCAGCAAGGGGGAAGGAGAGGTTGAGGAAGAAGGCTCCAGCAGCAGCACGACGGTGTGGTGTTGGTTGAGAGGCAGTACTCCGACAAGGCTTTGCCAAGCGCTAACGGAGGAGGAGAGGTGTTGGGGAGGGGAGGGGCTGCGCCTTGGATCAGGTATTCAGCCCTCCCCTCACCCCTCTATTTATAAGGGAAGGGGAAAGGGGGCCGGCCCCCTCTAGATGAGATCTAGAGGGGGGACGGCGGCCAGGGAGGGGGCTTGCCCCCCAAGCAAAGGGGGTGCGCCCCCCTTAGGGTTCCCCCCAAACCCTAGGCGCATGGGCCCAAAGGGGGGGGGCACCCAGCCCTCCAGGGGCTGGTTCCCTGCCCCATGCGGCCCATGAGGCCCTCCGAGAGGGGTGGCCCCTCCTGGTGGACCCCCGGAACTCTTCCGGTGGCCCCGGTACAATACCGATATGCCCCCGAAACTTTTCGGTGTCCGCATAACAACTTCCCATATATAAATCTGTACCTCCGGACCCTTCCGAAACTCCTCGTGATGTCCGGGATCTCATCCAGCACTCTGAACAACATTCGGTAATCACATACAAGTCTTCCTAATAACCCTAGCGTCACCGAACCTTAAGTGTGTAGACCCTACGGGTTCGGGAGACACGCAGACATGACCGAGACGGCTCTCCAGTCAATAACCAACAGCGGGATCTGGATACCCATGTTGGCTCCCACATGCTCCTCGATGATGTCATCGGATGAACCACGATGTCGAGGATTCAAGCAACACCGTATACTATTCCCTTTGTCAATCGGTATGTTACATGCCCGAGACTCGATCATCGGTATCCCAATACCTCGTTTAGTCTCGTTACCGGCAAGTCACTTTACTCGTACCGTAATGCATGATCCCGTGACCAAACACTTGGTCACTTTGAGCTCATTATGATGATGCATTACCGAGTGGGCCCAGAGATACCTCTCCGTCATACGGAGTGACAAATCCCAGTCTCGATACGTGTCAACCCAACAGACACTTTTGGAGATACCTGTAGTGCACCTTTATAGTCACCCATTTACGTTGTGACGTTTGGTACACCCAAAGCTCTCCTACGGTATCCCGGAGTTACACGATCTCATGGTCTAAGGAAGAGATACTTGACATTGGAAAAGCTCTAGCAAAACGAACTACACGATCTTGTGCTATGCTTAGGAATGGGTCTTGTCCATCACATCATTCTCCTAATGATGTGATCCCGTTGTCAACGACATCTAATGTCCATAGTCAGGAAACCATGACTATCTGTTGACCAACGAGCTAGTCAACTAGAGGCTTACTAGGGACATATTGTGGTCTATGTATTCACACGTGTATTACGATTTCTGGATAATACAATTATAGCATGAATAAAAGACAATTATCATGAACAAGGAAATATAATAATAATGCTTTTATTATTGCCTCTAGGGCATATTTCCAACATCGGTCTGGTAGACATGTCCTTCACATAGATAACCTGTGCCACATCATTGACTAGGACGAACGGTTCGTCAGTGTACCCAAGATTTTTCAGATCCACTATTGTCATTCCGTACTGTGGGTCTACCTGTACCCCGCCTCCTGACAGATTAACCCATTTGCACTTAAACAAAGGAACCTTAAAATCATGTCCGTAGTCAAGTTCCCATATGTCCACTATGTAACCATAATACGTGTCCTTTCCCCTCTCGGTTGTTGCATCAAAGCGGACACCACTATTTTGGTTGGTGCTATTTTTATCTTGGTCAATCATGTAAAATGTATTCCCATCTATCTCGTATCCTTCCCTAATCATAACAGTCGAAGATGGTCCCCTGGACAACAAGTACAGCTCATCACAAACAGTGTTGTCACCTCTGAGACGTGTTTCCAATCAACTGCTGAAAGTCCTAATGTGTTCACATGTAATCCAGTCGTCGCACTGCTCTGGGTGTTTGGAGCGCAGACTGTTCTTGTGTTCATCGACATACGGGGTCACCAAGGTAGAGTTCTGTAGAACTGTGTAGCGTGCTTGAGACCAAGAATATCAATCCCTGCATATTATTTAGACTCTTCCAAGCGTGCCTTTTCCAGTCAGTCTCTCCTCATACCGCGATTTAGGGAGACCTATCTTCTTAAGGCCAGGAATGAAGTCAACACAAAACCCGATGACATCCTCTGTTTGATGGTCCATGGAGATGCTTCCTTCTGGCCTAGCGCGGCTACGAACATATTTCTTTAGGACTCCCATGAACCTCTCAAAGGGGTACATATTGTGTAGAAATACGAGGCCCAGAATGACAATCTCGTCGACTAGATGAACTAGGACGTGCGTCATGATGTTGAAGAAGGATGGTGGGAACACCAGCTCGAAACTAACAAGACATTGCACCACATCACTCCTTAGCCTTGGTATGATTTCTGGATCGATCACCTTCTGAGAGATTGCATTGAGGAATGCACATAGCTTCACAATGGCTAATCGGACGTTTTCCAGTAGAAGCGCCCCCTCAATACAACCGGAAGCAGTTGCGTCATAATCAAGTGGCAGTCATGAGACTTTAGGTTCTGAAACTTTTTCTCTCGCATATTTATTATTCCCTTTATATTCGACGAGAAGCCAGTCGGGACCTTCATACAAAGCAGGCATTCAAAGAAGGTTTCCTTCTCTTCTTTGGTAAGAGCATAGTTGGCAGGACCTTCATACTGCTTTGGAGGCATGCCGTATTTTTCGTGCAAACGTTGTAGGTCCTCCCGTGCCTCAGCTGTATCTTTTGTCTTTCCATACACGCCCAAGAAGCCTAGCAGGTTCACGCAAAGGTTCCTCGTCACGTGCATCACGTCAATTGAAGAGCGGACCTCTAGCTCTTTCCAGTAGGGTAGGTCCCAAAATATAGATTTCTTCTTCCACATGGGTGCATGTCCCCCAGCGTCATTCGGAACAGCTAGTGCGCCGGGACCCTTTCCAAAGATTACGTGTAAATCATTGACCATAGCAAGTACGTGATCACCGGTACGCATGGCGGGCTTCTTCCGGTGATCTGCCTCGCCTTTGAAATGCTTTCCTTTCTTTCGACATTGATGGTTGGTCGGAAGAAATCAACGATGGCCCAGGTACACATTCTTCATGCAGCTTCCCAGGTATATACTTTCGGTGTCAAGTAAACAGTGCGTGCATGCGTGGTATCCCTTGTTTGTCTGTCCTGGAAGGTTACTGAGAGCGGGCCAATCGTTGATGGTCACGAATAGCAACGCCTTTAGGTCAAATTCCTCCTGTTTGTGCTCATCCCACGTACATACACCGTTTCCATTCCGCAGCTGTAAAAGTTCTTCAACTAATGGCCTTAGGTACACATCAATGTTGTTGTCGGGTTGCTTAGGACCTTGGATGAGAACTGGCATCATAATGAACTTCCGCTTCATGCACATCCAAGGAGGAAGGTTATACATACATAGAGTCACGGGTCAGGTGCTGTGATTGCTGCTCTGCTCCCCGAAAGGATTAATGCCATCCGCGCTTAAAGCAAACCATACGTTCCTTGGGTCACGTGCAAACTCAGCCCAGTACTTTCTCTCGATTTTTCTTCACTGCAACCCGTCAGCGGGTGCTCTCAACTTCCCGTCTTTCTTACGGTCCTCACTGTGCCATCGCATCAACTTGGCATGCTCTCTGTTTCTGAACAGACGTTTCAACCGTGGTATTATAGGAGCATACCACATCACCTTCGCAGGAACCCTCTTCCTGGAGGGGTCGCCGTCAACATCACCAGGGTCATCTCGTCTGATCTTATACCGTAATGCACTGCATACCGGGCATACGTTCAGATCCTTGTACGAACCGCGGTAGAGGATGCAGTCATTAGGCATGCATGTATCTTCTGCACCTCCAATCCTAGAGCGCATACGACCTTCTTTGTTGCGTATGTACTGTCGGGCAATTCGTTATCCTTTGGAAGCTTCTCAAATCCTTTGCCTGGCACAGCATTCTCTGCCTTCCACTGCAGCAATTCCAGTACGGTATCGAGCTTTGTGTTGCCATCTTTGGAATTGGGGCACAACCCTTTTTGTGATCCTCTAACATACGATCGAACTTCAGCTTCTCCTTTTGACTTTTGCATTGCGTCCTTGCATCGACAATGACCCGGCGGAGATCATCATCATTGGGCACATCGTCTGGTTCCTCTTGATCTTCAGCAGCTTCACCCATTGCAGCATCATCGTGCACATCGTCTGGTTCCTCTTGATGTTCAGTACCATCACCGTATTCAGGGGGCACATAGTTGTCATCGTACTCTTCTTCTTCGTCGTCTTCCATCATAACCCCTATTTCTCCGTGCCTCGTCCAAACATTATAGTGTGGCATGAAACCCTTGTAAAGCAGGTGGGTGTGAAGGATTTTCCGGTCAGAGTAAGACTTCGTATTCCCACATATAGGGCATGGACAACACATAAAACCATTCTTCTTGTTTGCCTCAGCCACTTCGAGAAAATCATGCACGCCCTTAATATACTCGGAGGTGCGTCTGTCACCGTACATCCATTGCCGGTTCATCTGCGTGCATTATATATAATTTAGTGTGTCGAAAATCATTACAGAACATCATGAATAGATAATTAAGTGACCAAATTAATAGAAGTTCATCATCACATTAAAACCAAAGTACATACATAGTTCTCATCTAACAACATAAAGCTCCGCAGAGCATTTAATTAAACCATACATTGAAACTATGTAAAACATTTCAATGCGAAAACAAATGTGATCATAATCGCAACCAAGGTAACAATTGATCCAACGGCATAATGATACCAAGCCTCGGTATGAATGGCATATTTTCTAATCTTTCTAATCTTCAAGCGCATTGCATCCATCTTGATCTTGTGATCATCGACGACATCCGCAACATGCAACTCCAATATCATCTTCTCCTCCTCAATTTTTCTTATTTTTTCCTTCAAGAAATTGTTTTCTTCTTCAACTAAATTTAACCTCTCGACAATAGGGTCGGTTGGAATTTCCGGTTCAACAACCTCCTAGATAAATAAAATCTATGTCACATTGGTCGGCATAATTGTCATAAACAATAAATGAACCAAATAGTTATGAAAACATAATATATACCGCATCCGAGTCCTAGACAGGACGAGGGCCGACGGGGGCGGATACCAGAACCATCGCACTATATAAGATGCAATAATAAAAGTAAGAAAATAATACAAGTATCTATCTAAACATACAAGTAAGAATATTTTTCCTTTCAGAAAGAAGATAAGAACAAGAGGCTCACCACGGTGGTGCCAGCGATGAGATCAGCGCGGGTGATCGACGGCAGTGAAGACGGGTACGGGGCGTGACGGACCGCTAAACCTAGACAAATATTAAGGAAAATGGAGCTTGGAGGTCGAGCTTGGAGAGGAGAAAGCTTAAGTAGTGTGGCTCGGGCATTCCATCGAACACCTTGTGTGCATAGGAGTGACCTAGAGCACCACCAAGCCCTCTCCCCCTCGGCGGCCAGAAAAAAGAGAGCAGTGTGCTCTGCTCTTACGCGAGGGGGTATATATAGGCACCTCATTGGTCCCGGTTGGTGGCATGAACCGGGACTAAAGGGCAGCCTTTGGTCCCGGTTCAAGCCACCATCCGGGACCAATGGTGGTGGGCCAGGAGCGAGGCCCATTGGTCCCGGTTCATCCCACCAACCGGGACCAAAAGGTCCAGACGAACCGGGACCAATAGCCCACGTGGCCCGGCCGGCCGCCGGGGCTCACGAATCGGGTCCAATGCCACCATTGGTCCCGGTTCTGGACTGAACCGGGACTAATGGGCTGACCCGGCCTGGACCAATGCCCCCTTTTCTACTAGTGTAATAATGACAAGGACCTGGTGAAGGGCCCTATGCTTCATACGCAGTGGAGAGTATAGCTATGTTGTAAGAGCTTTCCTCTAGATGATCGAAGTCCGAATCATGTTTCTGATATTTAACTTTCTTATTATGCCCATGAGGTTTGTATGTTGAGATATTGGAGGAACTACCACACATTTGCAAAGCAGCCATGGCTACTAAGATCATGATTTTGCTTCTTATCCTGCTTCTCTCCTTGTCAGAGTCCACCACCCCTTACAAAGTGTTAGATTTCAACATGGCGACCCAGAGTATCGAGCGGGTGCTGGCTACTCGCCTTCCGGCGGTTCCTCAGGCGGAATGGATACTCGTCCACATGGAAGCTGAATCAGTCTCTCGTCTCCTTGATGATTGCACTCACGGACGGGCTCAAGGCTCGCTGCATCCTAGACACGAAGGTCAAAGCTGTTGCTACCTTGGGTGAGGAGGTCCACTGTGGGCCTAGTCCCGACGCCGAATACTTTCTGACAATGGCAACACACGACCATGACGACAAACGAAGTTCACTGACAAACTATCCACAAGCAGTGTAAAGCTAGCCTCAACTAGCTATTGGATCTTTCCGTGGATGTGTACTAGCACTTGTACTTCTAGCCGGAGCAATCACACAGTACGTAGGCAACCTAGTAATCGATGGATGCTTCCATCTACTGGACAAAAGCAACGCACGCGAACCTGGCCGTATCCTTCCTGGTTATTTTATTGCTTTCAACTCACGGTGCTACAAGTTATAGGGTGCACGCAAATATATAGCAAAAACTAGCAGTCTAAGCAATACTAGTCGGAGACTAATTTAGTCCTACACGGATACATGCATGAACAGGAAACCTATATAAAAGCAGTACCGGATCGAATAGTTTGGATGGATGAAGACAATCGATCCTCATGTACAAAATCCACACAAGTTTTGTTGAAGGAACACAATTCATGTGGATTTTGTACATGAACAGTCATTTACTATCAATAATTTCCGATTTTGTGCCTCAACTTTCTCTACTATTTCATTCCTAACCTTTAAATGGAGCTGAAAACTTGACTAAAATTCTCGCAGAAAATGAAGAGAACTCAGTTAAAGTAAGCCAATATAGATTTTTCACATTTTTCATGATGCAATGAACCTGGAAAGCCGTCTGTTTTTTACCTGGTAGCCAAGTGATGTTAACTATGAATGAGGTGGCATTTGCTTGGGCTACTGCTTCTGATTGCAGCTTCTAGCCCTTCCAGCAGCAGGACCATAAACAAAAAGCCAGCTTCCAAAAGGGATTATGCAAATGAACCGCGAGTGAGCCCAAAGTTGGAAGCATCGAAATCGCTCATTCCCAAGCTTCAGAAGCCTATTTTCGAGTCTACCCAAACAGCAAATGCACTACAGGAAGTTTGGTTATTTCGGATCATTCAAGATTAGCCTTGCTTTGCAGGACCAGCGGACGGTTTCTTTGGTGGAGCGGTGCTTCATCCATACATTGATGGCGATTCGGAGTTCGATGTGGGAGGATGGACTCGCGCAGGAGGACGACGCTGTCTGGCGTCGTGGTGGCGTCGATGACAGAGAGACCCGGCACAGTAGATGTAACAGTATAGATCTGAAGACGGACTCGTGGCAGGTGGCTGCGGCGGCCTCATACCCGGCAGGCATCCTGGTGGAGGAGTGCGCCGGACTGGTAGGTGCCCCATACCAGGCAGGCGTCCTGGTTGGGACCTCAGGTCTTAGATGTTTAGGTTGGGCTGCGATGTCTGTTTGGTATTAGGCCCAGACTATCAGCGCCCCTTCATCATTTGGATAGGTGTGGCGACAGTTGTTGCTTAGACGGTGACTTTAGTCTTGCTGTTGTATGACTTTGTAAGGTCTTGTGAGAATAATTAATAAAGTGGCCATATGCATCACCCAGATGCAGAGGCCGGGGGTCATCCTCCTTTTCTAAACAAAAAAGTAACCATGGCCATACGAGATTAACATTGCTTTGAAAAAATTGAAATTTATCATCTTATCAATTAGTTTGTCACCACTCAAATGTCTGAAAATATAGTTGATCCTTTTGACATGTGGAATCAGTGTTGTCCTGATTGAGGCAGGAACGGGAAGTGGCAGCCACCAGCTTAGCCAGCAACGGCGTACAGACCAGGCTAACTTAAACTGGGGCTGAACACTCAGCACTGCAGTGGGTTGATATCAGTAACCATAGGGGTCTGATTTCCTGCCAAACGAATCTGAGCTTGAGCCTTTGAACTTTAGCTGTTTACAACCGCGGCTGAACATTTAGCACGGCAGTGGGCTGGCATCCCTTTGGCTTGATAGGCAGCTGCGGAACGTTATTATTCTGAGAGTTAACAAGTTTGTCTGATGAATTATCAAGTAGTACTACTCTTTACCAGCACGTGTGTTGAGGCTAAACCTTATTTTTCCGAATGCATGAAACTTTTTGCAAATGCATGAATTTTTTCAATCCAGAAACTCTTTTCAACTTATACGATTTTTTTATCGAAACCAGTGAACTTTTGTCAAATTCATGAACTTATTTTCAAATTCTATGAACTTTTTCTAATTTATGATCTTTATTTCTTTTATCATGGCTGTTGTTTGGAACGTGCTACGTAACAAAAAACTTATGCTATATGATCGCACCCAATAACTCTATTAATAGGTTGGTTAATGATCGTATTACCGAGAAGCAGAGTAGCGGAAGCAGAGTACAATGTCGATATAGACCAACAATTCCCATGGTACAAAGCTGCAAGAGCCGTGTGGTGAATATGGTTATACATTGTTACACACCATTTCTTTCCTGAAGGTGCTCAAAATGAAAATCTTGAAGAGCTTTCATTGATGGGATGTAGTCGAAGAGACTCAAGGAGAACATATATTGCTTTCTTGGCTGGAGGAATTGTCAATTAAGAAATGCCCAGAGCTGACAGCGTTACCAGATGTACCATTGCTTCAAGAACCATGTAGTGAAGGTGGTTATACATTTGTACGCTCAGCATTTCCTGCCCTAAAGGTGCTCAAAATGGAAGACTTAGAAAGGTTGCAGAGATGGGATGCACCTGAAGGGACATTGTTTCCTCAGCTTGAGAAACAACCAGTTCAGATATGCTCCAAGCTGATAGATTTACCTGAAGCACCAGAACTCTATGCATTAGAAATTGAAGGTGGCAATCAAGAGATATTGAATTGGGTAGGCATTTATCTTCATTGACCAATATGGTATCGAAGCTAGAATACACAGAAACAATATCACAACTTTGTGCACTTCAATTGTACCAGTGGATAGCAAGGAGAAATGGAACTAGAAATCCTCATATATAGTTATGGAGTTAGAATGCTGCGACTGATTGTTTGGATTAGGTGCGCTAGAGCAGAGGGACTATTTTGAACATCTTGAAGTGTTGAAGATTGATAGATGCGATATACTTGTCCACTAGCCAGAGAAAGTGTTCCAAAGATTGGTATCCTTAAAGAAATTACTGATTAAAGATTGCAAAAATCTGACCGAACATGGAAAAGCTCCTCTTGAGGCTTCAGCAACTGAAAGGAGTCAACACCTGCCAGGTCTGGTGTCTCCTCTGTTCTTGAATTGTGCGCGTTTGGTAGAGATGTGCACAATAGGGCATGTTAGAGATCGTTGAAGGTACTTCTTGTAGTGATGAAATCGTGTGTGCAACTGTATCAGAGTGGCCATCTTCACCGATGCATCACTTTCATCCGTACCTAGAATATCTACATTTATCTAGATATGGAATCTTAGGGTAGGTTCTAAACCTACCTCAATCATTAGTGACTGTATTTATTTCTCGCTGCAGTAGTATTTAAGTCCTCACATGTCAGCTGGGTGGGCTCCACAAACCACAAGACACTGCTTCTATAAATGCACTAGAGCCGTCAGCAACAACAACTTCACGACATCATTCACTTTCTCGTTTTCTCCAATCTTTAAAAAATAAAAATATGGTGATGTGATGGCAAGTTGGGGGAGGGGGAACTTCTCCATCTGCCCACCTCCCTCAAGTAGTTGCAGAAATGTGGCATCCATGCCGAAAGAGCCATAAGCGTACAACTCTCTCCAACTGCTTCAAATTGACTGTCCTGCTATAAAGAAGCTGCCTAGATGCCTGCAACAGCGATTGGGCAAAATCAACTACAAAAATCTAATGTTACATTATTATACAAGCTTGGTATGACATAATTTGTGATATATACAGTAATGACATTTAAACAGAAGATAAGGAAGAAGATACCAAGACTAATCCGTGAGTGGTGTCTGCCCAACAATGACAGTGACAGTGATTGAAGATTATTCAGTTTACTTTTTCTAGGGAAAACATGGAAAGGGCACAAAAAGCTCCTCCAGTTTGCATGTCAGTATAGTGTTTCCTAGTTAACCGAGAAAAACAACATGAAATTATTTGTTTGACATGTTCCAAGATGCAAATTCAATGAAGGTTATCCTGTTGAGAAGTGTTCTCAAAAAGCAATCATTGTCTGAACTAGTAATGTGACAATGCAGCGATGCGAAGAATCTGTGCTGCTTTGGGCATTACCTTTTTTGTGTTTGATTCAAGATATGCACTAATAGGTTAAGTTATGTCATGGTGGTAATCGACCGGTTTGGTTGAACTTTTGACTTTCAGCTTGTTCAGGTGCTTCTATTGTGAGTCCAATGATCTACTCCTTCAACGGTATTTCTTGGCTTTTATTTTCCTTGGGTTCAAATCTCGTGGTGTTTGATAATTTTAAAGACGGTTCTGATAAATTAATAATGAATATAAAGCTGTGTTTCTGAGTTAAGTAATTTAGCCACCACTTTAGTTATTGACAGGCTATCAGGATTCCATCCCTCTGGTTTGTTTCAATTTTCATTGCTTATATAAACATATGATTAAATCGCACTCTAGGACCCTATATCCACAAGTTGGGTACAAGTAGGTCCATGAGGTCATTAACTTAAAAATTGGACGCTTATGACCTCAAACTTGCATAGCTTGTGCAATAGGCACAAAAGTGGTTTTATAACTGACATGGCATCCACTTGATCAGTAGCATCATATATTTATATATAGTTCACTCCATTTATATAGTTTGACACCACGCACAATATATTTCATAAATGTACTCATCGAGATACTTTAGTTTATCTCCTCTTTGCATTGGCTTTCCCTGAGTTGTTCTAGATGAGCTACTAACTGAATACTTACATTTTTAATTTCTCTAGAAAAAGACATTGATAAATGTGGTTATGATCAGCATGGGATGAAGGAAGTTTTTTCATTACTGAACCGTCGGAAATACAAGGAGATGCTAGTATCTTCACTTGAGAAGGCAAGGTTAAGGTTATCACCTCTCGATGTGTGGTTCCACCACCGTGATCTGATCAGGTCTGGTCACATAAAGACGGATCACACGCCCAGTGGCTTGCTCGTATATCAATAGGTTGATATAACACATATGGACCGTCCGAACACACTCACCCTTTTTCGCCAACAAATGCTTCTACGGTCCTTTTCCAATAGAACAACCTTTTTCGTCCTAGTCGAACATAAGTTCAGCTACCAATATAAATTATTTAGATTGCGCACCACATATGACGGGTGTGTGTGTGCGTGCATGTGTGTGCGCGCGCGCGCGCGCGCGTGTGTGTGTATGTGTGTGAATCCATCACCTGCCCTGGCCAATTTTGCATGTGGAAACTTAATCCGGTCGACCTCGCCATCCTATTCTAGATGGAACTGAGAGTTGGTGAAGAATCAAGTAATTCCAAAACCCAAGATTTTTTTTCTCACTTGTATATTTTTTTTGGGAATTTTATTATGCAGTGTACTTTCATAATAAAGAAATGTTAATCGGCTTTCAAATACCTTGCTTAATACCTCCGCACGGATGATATGATGTTCTTCACAGGGAGCTGAAAAGATAGCTAAAATGAACCGTTCTCATGTTTCACGTGCCTTCCATGATGCAATACATTTGGAATGACGGTACATGTGTGAGAACTATCATACCACTAAGATCTTTGACCATGTCATTGGACGCTAACCTAAACATGCAAGTAGAATGATCACCTGATTCTGTAGTCTAGTCACATGATAAAATACACATTTTTGGAATGACTTGCTCAACACATATTCCATGCTCACAATTTATTTATTCATATTAAAAGACAAGAGATGTTTAGAAGTCCTATATATACTCCACGGTCTTGGGATGTCAACATGAGAGTGATATGAATTCAGATTTGCTCCATCTCTATCCATCTTAAGTTCATCTAAAATATTGGAGGAAAACAAATACATGTATCTTCTCATTTCTAAATGATCCAACCATCTTGCTCTTCGGAGTTGTGGGCGTCGTGTTGTCAAACCATCCATTTCGCAAGAGGGTAGACGTTCTAGGGTGAGTGCTCGGCATCGAGTGAGTCGACTCGAGCATCGCTGAGTCACATCCCAGGCTGCACCGAGAAGATCTGATTTGGATTTGGTTTCCTTCTGGTCATTTGGGTCTGTGCAACATGGGTTGGTAGCAGTTTGTCTTCCTGTTTGCGGATTTTGGGTCTGTGCAACATGGGTCGGTAACATGGGTCGGTAGCAGTTTGGCAACACCTCTGAAAGGGAATATATATCCTGTTTTCGTGTTGTCGGTAGCAGTTTGACAGCAGGAAAGGGAAGACTAAACGGCAGTAACACGGGGCTCCGGCAGGAAAGGTAGCAGTTTGTCATCCCAGGCCACACGCATGTATTTTTGAGAGACTTTGGAAACTGTTATTGTTATCTGCTTGGATACTGATGGTGCTCCGGCAGTGCTACTTAATTACTTGGGAGATGTCGGCCACATTGCCAAACCATCCATTTTGCAAGAGGAATTAGAGCTTTAACTTGTTGAGGAACTTTACAGCACTCTGATGTCGTTGCACTGATGATCCATCATCTTCTTCAACACTTGCAAGGTTTGTTATTGGCTTGATTGAACTCTGATGACCCTATTTCTTCCTCAGATATTTATAATGCAAATTTAATCTATCTCCTCTTCGACACTTTCCAGGTTCAGTAGAAGCTGGGATTTATACTCACACTTGCAAGCTACCTATCTATATAGATCTAGTTCAAGGGTCGTCGCTTTGCTGAGAAGACATTTAGCCTTACAACTTGTTGAGGAAACTGTGATTTTCTCTGTTTGAATACTTATTTTTGGGGCGGAGGGAGTAGATCTGATCCCTGATCGATGGTTGCTCTGCAATTGATTGTACAGCTGAACTGAACCGTAGTGCTCTCTATCAAGAATTGTTGGGGGCCGCAGTATAGTCGCCTCGCTGAATTACATCCCAGGCTGAGACTATCTGATCTGGATTTGGTTTGCTGCAGAGAATCGTCTGGATCAGCCGTTTAGTCTTCCCTTTCCTGCTGTCATATTTCCCGTAGCCCACTAGTGCTCTCTGTAGATATATCTGAATAACTCGCACCACATTTCCTCTGAAGATGGTTTCCACTTGGCTAGCTAGGGGAATACTGGAGCCTGCTGAAGGATTTGCTTTGCTGCTGGTCCTTCAGGTGTGTACAACAGGGCTCAACAGTTTAGTCTTCCTAAATGCTCACAGTCATAGTTTATTTATCATGTCTTCCTAAATGCTCACAATCTCGACCCGTGTCACATGACTCAAAAGACATGATAAAATGTTCTTGAGTGGCTTGCTCAAGACATATCCCATGCTCACAGTCATAGTTTATTTATTTATTTCCTAAAGAGGAGTTAATAAATAAAAGACATATATATAGCCCACTGTCTTAGGATGTCAAAGTGAATGTGATATGTTACCAGATTTGCTTTCTCTCTTTATCCAGCTGCAGTCTATCTAAAATATTGGAGGAGGGGAGATAGCTACGAAGGGAGCGCTCGCCCGCTCCCGCGACTAGGTAGCTATGGTTCCGCCCCTTCCCCTCCCGCCGCCGCCAGCCGCCGGCCTCGCGCCCCGCCTCCGTCCCCTTCCTCCCCCCCCCTCCCCCCATCCAGATCCGCCTCGCGCCGTCTCCCCAGGAGGTGGCCGGGGCAGAGCTCGAGCTGCTCTCCAACGGGCCCCCTCCTCCCTCGTCTTCCCCCACCGCCGCCGTCGGTTGCCACCGGCGCTGGCCTGGGTGGTACCGGCGGCGGCGGGCCTTCTCGTCCCCCCGCGCGCGTGCTCCCTTCCTGGGGCAGGGAGGCGGCGGCGGTGCAGCTCGGCCTGGCTGCAGTCCGGCTTCCCTGCGGCGGCGGCCGGCAGCAGGCGTGGTGTCGGCACCGCTCCTTGGCGGCGGGGCAACGTGGTGGTGCCGGGTGGCTCTTTTTCAGCAAAATATTGGAGGAAAACAAATATACATGTATCCTCTCTCGTCAAATCCATCTCCCAATGTTTGTTTTCAGTGGTACGAGTCCATCAGCCCCACCAATCGTTTGGCACGGCCCTCCTGTCACACTCCATCGCCCCTGAAGCTTTGGTGGCGTCCATTCTCTAGTGCGAGCTTGAGGCAAACCTTGTGCCGTGACTCTCTGTTGTAGGGGCTGCCTAGCGCGCGTCCCTGCTGGCTATGCTCACAACAGTGCGCCTCTCCGGTGAATCGGATGCTCGCTGCCTGCTACGTTGCGCCAGAAAGCAAGCCCCCCTACGGTCCTCGGACCTCTATGGGCTCTGCCCTTTCGGCGGCGTCTTGGCCCACGTCACTCCCTTCCTCTGGGAAAGCCAAGCAACATCATGAGTGTGCTATTTAGGTTGGCTCCTCACCTAGGCGGGGATCCACACTCGCGACTTACTGCCCGAAAAGATGATCGTTGAAGAGCATGAGGCTGAGTGTGACATCTGCCGTGCTTACCATTAGGTCTTCCACTGTCTATTTGTAGCCTCCTTCTGGCGATCCATCGGCGTCCACGTCTGGCTCTTGTGTCATTGTGACGAGCACCTGTAGTGGTCCGCATTTTCTGTTTCCGATGGGTCTCAACACTCTCCCCCTCTTTACCTTGGTGTAAACTTTTGAGGTCTGCTTTCTGTTGAAATATTATATACTAAGGTAGGGTATCTCTTCCGTCCCAGTGACATTTCAAAAAATACTTTGCCAAGCCGGATCTCCTGTGTACGCCACCATACAGCCTTGCAACGGGAAGCGGATCCTCTAACATTGAGAAGGAAAGTCACGATGCTACGGTGTTAGCCTAGTGGAAAACAGCGAAGGAAAGTTAGAGACTGTTAGTAGGTACTTAGCATGTTGTTTACTGCTGATATTTACTGTAGATATAAATAATTTAAAATTAATTATATTTCATTATCATCTTATTTGCATGTAATTAATATAAATGTACATAGTAGATCATCAATTTGCAAATTAATTTAAGTCGTTTTAGCCTTAATCATATGGATAGAAAGAAAAAAAGTTAGGATAATGTAGTTTCTCTAACTTGCCTTCTCAATGTTAGGGGATCCGGTTCCCTTGCAACGACCACGGAATCCGAGCCCCCCCCCCTCCCGATCGGTCCCCTCATTGAATCGGTAGCACTAATGGTCAATGGCCGTAGTTTTTTTTTTGAGTAATCTTGCCGACTTTATTAGTTCAAAATGATGTTCATAGGTACAAGACTTGGGTCATGGGGAAAGCCCAACCAAACATGTCTACCTATGTCAAAATTACAAGTAAACTTGGCGAGATTGTGAGCCTCAAAATCGTGATTTCTACCCTCATGCACAAAGTTACAGAAAAGAAAACTCGATCTAAGGGCTATTATTTCATGTATAATAGCTGCATGAGGCCCCCTTGTCCCCATGTTAATGTCATTAACGACTCCCTGGCAATCTGAAGGCTGGATCACTGCAATTTGTTTGAGTTCTGCAATGAAGTTGTTCACAAACGCTATGGTGTACTGCGGTCTACCAATGCCTCATTCCATGAACCTGTTGCTGGTGACAGTAGCTCTGCCACCTTCGTCGGTGGGTTTGGCATGAGTGACGTGATCGGTCTCGGTATAGTCTCTCTTGGGATCCAATTATCTGTCCAGATATCCGTAGTCTGGCCATGACCAATCCGGCGTATGACCCCTTGCTTCAGCACATCCATGGCGCGTCAAATCTGGGATGGGCAGGATCCTAGTTCAGCCTCAAGTATTGTGCTCTCCGGGAAATAAGCCGCCTTGAGAATTCTTGCGCTCAAGGTGGGCAAAAATCTCCATGCCTGCCTTGGTCAATGGCCGTAGTTAGCTGTGGGTACTTAATTAGGTAGTCCTTTAAGGCCCAAAAACTTTCAGTCTATAATCATAAGCCCGGCCCAGCCCACCCACACTTTGCCAGTGTGCATCTCCTCTTCGCGAAATCACTAATTAAGGAGTACTCGTTTCAAAGAACACTTCACTTTCCCAGGTCGTGACAAGTGGTGCACATGCAGCCCGCCACTTGTCGCAACCCGGGAGTTTTTCTTTTTTTCGTAGATTCATTTATTCAAAATGTTTTATCTCTTAAACCGTGCGTCCAAATCTCGAACCGTTTTCATCATTGGATTCTTTGCGTCGAGATCTTCAAAACTATATCCCATGTTGATAGGTTTTGACAAACTTTTCTTTTCCTGAAAAAAATCGGACGAAAAAAACCGGGCTAAAAAACCGAACCGGGAGCACGGTTTTTTTCCCTTTCCGAAAGAGGCACGTCCGTGACTCTCGCGAAAACACAACCGTGCCTCTCGTGGAAGCAAAACCGTGACTATCGTGGAAGGAAAAAATAGATAGAAAACACGATGTTTTTCCGTTCCCGAGAAGCACGGCCATGACTCTCGCGAAAGCACAACCATGCTTCTCGCGAAAGCAAAACCGTGACTCTCGGGAAAGAAAACAAACACGTATTTTTTTTCCTTTCCTAGCACGGCCGTGACTTGCGAAATCACAACCGTGCCTCTAGCGGAAGCAAAACCGTGACTCTCATGAAAGAAAAAAAAAATAGAAAACACGTTTTGCTTTTCCCTTTCCGAGAGGCACGGCCGCGACTCTCGCGAAAGCACAACCGTGCCTCTCGCGGAAGCAAAACCGTGACTCTCACGAAAGGAAAAAAACAGAAAACACGTTATGTTTTTCCCTTACCGAGAGGCACAGCCGTGACTCTCGTGAAAGCACAACCGTGCCTCTCGCGGAAGCAAAACCGTGACTCTCGGAAAAGAAAAAAAAAACATGTTTTTTTCACGCAATTGTTTTTCGTTTTTTTCTCGAAAAGCTAAGAAAGACCGAGGAAAAACCAAAACATCGAAAAAACCCCGAAAAAATCATCTAATAAGCCCATAACAATGTTGTGGTAACTAGATGGACCATCAACATGTTTCTTAAAATTTCCCAACGCAGTTTTCCAACGCTTGTAACCATTTAGCGTAAATACATCATTGCCAAATCTAGCCGCTTGTGATGGATTCTTGAAAAGAAAACAAGGGAAACAAAAGGCAGCCTCCTTTTTCACACTATATTCCAACCAATCAAACTTATCTAGCCATTGTGGTTGAAAGGATCTCCAAATTTTACCGTCCAATACCACTTCAAATTTATGCCCGGTAGCTTTGTTTCTTTGGTCAACAAATAAGCTCTTCTCACTTCACTTTGAATTTCAGGGGCATAATCTTCTATTGGTATTCGATCAGCCGGATCACCAAAAATCTGACTTGGATGGAATTCTAGTATATGATGCTTTGGTGGTTGGTTTCTGCTCTCATTAGTTGGGGGATTGGTACTCTCATTTGCATGGCGATTAGTGCTCTCATCAACATCGGTTGAGGGATTAGTGCTCTCATTTGTTGGAGTAGGATGAATTATGTTCTCAATAGGGGCTGATTGAACAACAACATCAACTGGAGGAGCATTGGGTTCGGAAACAACAAGGGGAGCATTTGAATTGCTTGCAAACCAGCTGTGCAAAATTCTTTTTCTCTTCATTTCTACAAATAAGAATGACGATTAGTACTGGGTTAATTTTATATACACTTCTAGCTATATTGGTCCTCTTCTCTAGTACTTGAACAGGTTAACTAACCATTGTTAACAACTAGCTACCATTAGTTCATTAGTATGAATTAGTAGCCAAAATAGGAAACCAATTAGCTAGCTACAAATAACTACATAGTACAGACCTACAGACTACAGAGCAATACAACCTTCAGGTTCAGCCGTTCAGGAGCTGTCGAGTAGAGCAGCAAGCAACAGTCGGATGGTGCGGCAGCTCGGATGGCCCAGGCGCCCAGCAACCAACTAAGCCCCCTTCCTATAATCTACGGCCACGGTGGGGAGGGCACGGGTCAGATGGAGATGCACTCTGGCGCCGTTTTGAGGAGGGGAAAGTGACCAGATTAGGGAAGAACAGTCTGGGCGCCAATTTGGGGAGGTGGGCCGGTGGCGGCGGTGCGAATGAGAGATCTGGGGACCGGCGGCGACACGAAGGAGGGGTCTGGCGACCAGCGGCGGCTAGGGCACCTACGCAGAATGGAGCAGCTCGGGTGGGACAAGCGAGCAACTGCACGAGATGGTGGAAGGAGCGTTGAGTGGGTGGGCTGGAAAGGGATATTGAGTGGGTGGGCTGGGCCTTGAAGTTTGAAACTAGTACTAAAAAGATTTTGGCATCGCTAGAGGGCAGGATCAAGCCTATTTAAGCCTATTGCCGTTAGTGTTCTTTATCTTTCCCTCATTGTTGGCCCGAACATGGAAAGTGAAGAGAGGATTTTTTGCATTGAGCTCCGTAAACACCTCCATAGTTTTTCTGACATCATCGTCCTCTTGTTCACGACCCAATTTGCATTAGAGAGTCCTTAGTGACCGTTTCATGAAAGGGACATTCTCCATCAACCCGAAAAAGCTTCCAGTTCTGTTATACACTTCCCCAATGTTGATGTTGTTCTGCCTAAGTTCCTTCACCATATGTTGCTTTAGCAGTGGAATGTTATTGTTTGAGATCTATGGATAGAACTGACTTTGTGTTCATTCGAGTAATGAACATAATTAGGAGTCAAAAGTATACGTAGAGCATACAAGGAGATTTTTTGGTTTAAAGGTTATAGCTTAGCCAATTACCTGACTGAGACATTAAAGCAGTTTCCGATTCTTGAAAAGACAATTGCATGCAGTGTATGTCCGGGCAAATCTGTTGTATCTCGTGAACATTTGCTGCGCTCTCCTCCAACCAAACACAATGTTTCTATTCACTCTGTTCATAGATACTCCTTACTAGGAAAGGGATCTAGAACTAAACATGTAAGTCAAACAGTCACATGATTCTGTAGTGTACTCACGTGGTACAAATGATGTGATGAGTGTTTCCTAGATGGCTTGCTCACACCTATCATGATTCTTAGTGGACTTTGATTTCAGAAGAAGAGATGTATGGGAGTCCTATATATACCCTCTACCCTAGGATATCTACTTAAGTGAGTAGGGTATGCATACTAATTTGTCCATCTGTTTATCCAGCTTCAAAGCATGTGAAATAGTGGAGGAAAACAAAAATATTGTGTTGCTTCACTGTGGAGGACATCAGCCAAAGTCGTCTGCACCTGCAACTAGAGCCTCCCTTCTTGCTTTACCTACCGTCAATAGAATGAAAATTTAGACGAGCCTCCCCCTGTATTTGCTGCACTTCAGTCAAAGAAAATCAGCCATTCCGATGTCGAAGGGTGGTCTAGGAAGTAAATATTGAAGATCCTTAAAACATTGAAGTCTTCCAAAATATTGAAAAGGCGGTGGTGATCTCATCAGGAACAACGATAGCTATAGGTACATATATATATAAAGATGGTGCAGAATATATCTCTTCGGATTTTTATT
Organism: Triticum aestivum; assembly: GCF_018294505.1. Classification (NCBI taxonomy): domain Eukaryota; kingdom Viridiplantae; phylum Streptophyta; class Magnoliopsida; order Poales; family Poaceae; genus Triticum; species Triticum aestivum. The sequence goes on along the minus strand of NC_057795.1, from coordinate 7,229,709 downwards.
ACTATAAGCCAAACAAATAAAAAACGAAAAAACTAACGCCCACATGTGTGGCATCTTGCAAATCGCCCACATGCCTTTATCACCACTCATTTTGCCACGTATGAACAGATAACATCAGCAGGAATCTTTTTGGTTTTCGACTTAAAAATGTTTTATCTCTTAAATAAAAAAGCGCATTAAAAATCGATTTTCACCATTAAATCCGTCTCGACGAGATCTTCAAAACTAGACCCCATGTTGATATGTTTCGACGAATTTTTTTTGCACAAAAGTTGCCATGATATTTACACTGCAGTTGCCATAGTTCTTAAACAAAAGTTTTAGTTTGTAGAGCATGGAAATTTTAGATCTTCAAAAATAAATTATTCTACACTAGTCGGTGAGATTATTGTTCCCGCCATCATATAGTGTTCCTGGGTGTGATCGTGTAGAATAATTTATTTTGCTGCATAGCACATTCCCCTACACCTTCTCCAAGTTAACCTCAGTCGATACTTCTTCCCCTTCCTAGTCTTCCCCTTCCGTAAAACCCTCCGGTCCATACACAATTGACCCATCCTTTGCTAGCTCTTCTTCTGGATCAGCAATGTATCTTGATCTGCCACCACAGAGCCAAATAAGTTTCCGTTTATGTTGGCTTTGGGCAGGCAACGTCCGCATGGGCAGCCCCTTGATCACCCCACAGGTTTCCAGGTTCACCTTGGGCACTTCTCATGCGATCCGCGTCGTGATCACTTACATCGACTTAGCCGATCTCACCGTTGTCTTGAAGATCCGATCCGATGTCCTTCTTTTATATGGTGGAACGTGTGGCTTGGTGTCTGATCCTCGAGAAACCATAGCACAGGTAATATGGGTCGTGACCACCATGCCCCAATCCTTGGAGCAGGGGTTAGATATGGAGTTGGCATTGGACTCCCATCGTCGTTCCATTCGTTACCTGGACTCCCTTCTGGGTTTTCGAAAGATTGACCCACAACATGGTCATGCATGGAAACATAGCCGTCAGGAGCCGGGCCCTAGTCGGGTGTCAATGGGAGTGTCGGTGTGGCGATCAACCGCTCATGGATCCGCAACAAACATCGATTGCTAAAAGAATAATCATACAATACATTATTCCTAACATAGGCATATCAAGCAAAATTGGGTAACCACTACCAATTAGCATCGTCGAAGCTACAGCCGCTGCACCTCCAGATCATCTAGGAGAGAATGCTAGACAAGAAGGCAAGTTGTACATGACCATGTCGGCTATCGGCTTATCTGGCACTCCTTCTCGCCCGAGCTCAGACCACTAGACCAGTGTAGAAGGCTTGAGCTAATCAATATCTTGCAAGTAACATGTCTGGATGAATCATGAACAAGTAAAATAAGTGTAGACTGTTTTCAGAGAGAAGGCTTAAGGAGCCCGACTTTGAATTAACACAACCATCGATCGATAAGAAGATTACCCATGACAGCTTATAAATAAAAGCGAAAAACTATGAAAAGATACAAGGTGTAGAGCAACGCTAACAGGGTCCACCAGAATGATATGAAAATATTAGAAGACTATGGCACACAATAGCTTGGACAATGAAACCCTCTAGTATGAACAATCAGCCAACAGAGACACCAGACCCTTGATGGAAGGAAGTAACGTGTGGAGAAACACTCACATCATCTCCATGGGGTCTGAATAGCACAGTGCCATCCTCCTCCATCACCGAAAGGGGGGGGGGGGGTCCCTGTCCCTCGCGTTGGCACAAAAGTCGCCACTCCATCTGAAGATGGAGACGCTTCCCCCAGAGATAAAGATTTCACTAGTGCCATTGCGACCCGAAAGAGCAACCTAGAGCACCAACACCAACACCGTGCCGCGACGAGCACAACAAAATGGGGCTTAGGCACTAACAAAAGGGGTCTTATTCCGTAGTCGAATGATTCTACACATGAATTAAACTAACATGTCATGTAAATGAAGTTCTACTAGTCGAGAGTTGGTGAAATGGACCCTTAAGATGAACCTTTTTTTGCAACTGCACTTACCGCTCAAGTACTCATTGGTTCAGGAACTCGTCATCATTCTTTTAATGCAAGATCACTCTAACCAAACACACTATGTCTCTGTAGGCCGTTTTGCAAATTTTAGAATCCTCATATTCTTAAAGAAAAAAAGTTATGCTCAAATTTTAGTTTTTTAACTTATCGTTAAATCTGGTCAAACTATCGTAAACTACTTATTCAAGAAATATTAATGTTAATAAATAATTATTTTAGTTTTTTTTGAATTTTGGTCAAATTGTGGTCAAAGTATGGTCAAATCTGGTCAAATTGTGGTCAAACTACTTATTCAAGAAATATTAGTGTTACTAAATAAATATTGTTTTTTAGAATAATTGTTTCAAACTCAAATGGTGCTTAATGCTCAAGTTCAACTCCTAAGGGTTAATAGGATTGACAGCTTATTATTGTGAGGAAAACAACAAGTGCACACTTGGAAACTAGGAGGAATAGAACTTAAAAGTTAAGCATGCTCAGGCTGGAGTAGTTCATAATTGAGCAATGATGAGGGGTGATTAGAGATTAAATTGTCAAATAATTCAGAAATTTGAAAATAAGAAAAAAAATCGAAAAAAGTCATTTTTCTCAAAAAAAAATCAGAAAAACAAAAATTCAAAAAATATTCCTTTAGACCGGGACTAAAGGTGGAGTTCTAGACATCGGCCATGTGGAGCTCCTTTAGTCCTGGTTCATAAGCAAACCAGGACTAAAGGTTTGGGCTTTAATCTCGACCCTTTAGTCACGATTCCAGAACTGGGACTAAAGGCCCTCTGGAACCGGGACTAAAGGCCTGTTTTCTACTAGTGTACGGACGACGAAGGACCCAGCAACCAGAGAGAGACAACTTTGGAGTGAGCCACAGGAAGGACATCTAGTGCATTGGGTGTATAGATTTAAGGGGCAAGTGAATCTCACATCTGCCATAACTTATCGATGAAATGAGAACTGCTTGAACTCTCACCTACTCTGTTTTATATCTCACCATCTTCATCAGTTCTTCAACTTCTTTTCATCCCCTACGACACCGAAATCATCCTCTCCAATATGTGGAGTAATAGTAGTAGATGCAGGTAGGAGTCGGTCTACTTGTCATGAATGTAATGCCTATGTACATGATCATGTCATGAATAATGTCATAACTGTGCGCTCTTCTATCAATTGTCCAACAGTAATTTTTCTATCCATCGTATGCTATTTTTACGAGAGAGAAGCCTTTAGTGAAAAGTATGGCCCTCAGGTCTATTTCAATCATATTACAAAATCAAAAAATACCTTGCTGCAATTTTGTTATTTTTATTTTACTTTGCAATTTATCTATCTACTACTATCAGGTTAGATCCTTGCAATTAACGAGTACAAGGGGATTGACAACTCTCTTGCCCGCGTTGGGTGCAAGTATTTCCTCTTATGTGTGTAGGTACTGTTGATGGTTGTTTGCGTGAGCCTCGTATTGGTTTGATAAACCATGGTTACTTACAGAGGCAAATACTATCTGCTACTATATTTCTTCATAATTCCTCTTCGGGGAGAATCCCAATGCAGCTCACAAGTAGCAGTTCTTCGCGGCCACAGGGGCGATGGTAGTTCATCATCACGCGATTCTTGGCGCCACCGCCCTCGCTCTCTGGGCCCCTCGACATTCACCATAGTGGGCAGCCCTGGCAAGGAGGAGAGAGTCATCTTCTCCTGCGACGAGGAGAACCAGCAGCCAGAGCGGTGGCCCCGTCTAATCGTGGAGGTCGCTCTAACGAACGAAGAATTCTTCCTTCAAATGAAAATCAGAATGGAGCGATTGCTGCATCGGATGGGCCCGGTGCTGCCATTGCCGGCGCACGTCAAGGAGGAGCCCACTTCCTCGTCGCGCGTTCGCGTGAAGCGGGAGCCGTTGTCGTCGCTCCGGTGGGTCAATTAGGCGGCCGACTCCCCGCGATGCAACCACGGCCTCTACATTGGAGGTCGTGTCAAGGAGGAGCCCGCGTAACCCCAGCGCGTCTACAGCAGCAAGGACGAGACCGCGTAGCCCTCTGGCTACGTCGGCCCTCCGCACCACATAGGAGTAGGCCCGACAGCTCCTCCGCGAGTGCTAGGCAGCCGTCGGACAAGGCTGCCATGGCCCTCCGGCACCCTTCCGCTAGAGGAGGACAGCGATGACGAGGAGGGCACAAACAGCAAAGACGGAGCGGTAGGGCAGGGCAGCCATACGTACGAGGTGGTCGTCCGGTATAGGGTTAAGTTTTTTATATAGTTTTTTTGTTAAACTATCGAAATATCGATGGTTTTTTGTAAAGTATGTCAGAACTTAATTGAAATCCATAGTGTTTGCATGAATTTTGTTTGCTTTGTTTGAATCTTCTTTGAGATGTATGCGGGTTGCGTTGGATGGACGGCTCTTGCATCCGTGTCCGCGAACTGGTCTCCTTGTCCGCGGACAGATGCGGGAGCAAATTTACGGGTCAACGTTAGATATGCCCTTTTGGTAGACAAGATATTTTGTTGGAAGATAAATAGATGAAATTGATGCTGGTAATAAAAGCTGTCTCATCATAATTATAACCTTGCAAGCACTCTAAGGATGTTTTTGATATCCGAGCGTCCCTATCACTGTGAAGACAATAAAATCCTAACGAATTAATTTTTATTTCGTGCACCGGGGCTCATGTGCATTCTCATTAAATAATACTTTGGTACCAAGCAAAAAAATTTCTCCTTATGCTTTGATGATATTAAGACTGCTAGCTCTTTGCAAGAGCAATGTAAGCGTCTATTTCTTCAATGCAAAAGCAAACGTTCCGTTCCTCTGGATTTCTGCAGCCCAGGTTCATGTCCTATTTTTATTTACAAAAGAATCATTCAAAAAATAAAGTGAATGCCTTTTCTCGTGAGGCTGTAATGATGTTAAGATTTCCGTGGATTTTGTACAGCAACAATTATTTACTATTAATAATTTTTACGTTTGTGCCTCACTTCATCCAATATTTTATTCTAGATTCCTTTGCTATTGATATGTTGATTGAAAGGGAGCAAAATACTAAGCTTAAATCAGTCCATTTCCATTTCATTCATCTTTCATAATGCAAGCAATGGACATGGAAAACTCTACAATTTTTACTTCCCACTCATGTGATGGTAAGTACTCCAAAACTAGCATGACATCCATATTAAGTTCTACTGTACGAAGGCTTGTTACTCTGGATCATTCATGATTAACCTGTTTGCAAATGCAGTTTTCGTTCAACCAGACACTCATTTAGGAACTTCTCTCCATTCCTTCATTTCCGGCAAGAGATTGGAAAGTAAACACGCATGTAGAATGATACAGAGTAACCAACCTTCATGTACTGCAAAGCAAGGCCACATCATTCTGCAGTTTACTCCACACATATACCATGCTTAGACTTTTTTTTTGTCTTTCTAAAAAGAGCTAACAAAGACTAGAGATATGTAGAGTCTTGTATATATATACCCATGCATGCCTTAGGATATCAAAGTGAGTGGGATATGGATTCAAATTTGTTTATGTGTTTAGCTTCAGTCCATCTAAAATATTGGAGGAAAACAAAAAATGAGACTGTCAAGGAAGTGAAGGGAGAATAGGCTGATAAGCACAATCGTCTCTGTAGCTTTGTCTAGCAATTGACGGCAATGTGCGCTACACAGTTTTATTTCTTTGGTACTACGTTCACTTGTAAAGTGTGTCCGCTAGTCAAAAACGAGACAGTAAAAAATGATACTAGATGAATGATGGTTTTCGGAGCAACCTGAGATCACTCTATTACTTTGGAACTACATTCACTTTTTGGCATCAGTTTTGATATGTATTTCTAAACATGGTACAGAACAAATAAGACATATTTGAAGTTATATCATCAAATGAGAGTATGCTTTAGTCATACTTGATCTTTAGTAATACATGATAATCAATTCCCAAATGACTTGCTCAACACATACCCAGTGATCACAACGTTTTGTCCATAAGAAGAGATAACTGTTGGCAATAAACCATGCCCGAGCGATGACGACTGGCGTCGGGTGCGCCAGGTGCGGTCTATGCAGGGCGTGGGCGTGTATGTCCCGGCGTGAGTCCGTGCTCACGTTGGTTGCGTGAAGGAGCTACATGCACGAGGGCCGTTGCGATCTGTTGGAGCCAGCCGCGTCGTGCGCGTGGCCGGAGCAGTTGGTTGCATGCTAGATGGATGGACTCGGCTGTTGCGGGAGGCTGCGCACGTCCTGAGTCTGACCATGCATGTAGCTAGCAGGTTGTGGGTGCATGGCGTAGTTATAGTGGCCGGGCGATCCATGCGTATGCGTGCGCGAGGCCAATGTCTGGTGTGTGTCCGGCTATATAAGCCATGTATTGGTGTTGTGCAGAGTGGAGAGTAGCTAGGAGAGATGTAGTCTCCAGTAGTCCTTCGTGTGGGTATGGCTGCGGTATGTGCCGAGCCCGAGTTCGTGCTCAATGAATAATTAGGCTGTTCGTGCGGCCGAGGCGCCGTTCGTGCGGTGGGGCATATGTGCGCCGGAAATATCTATGTCCCTCTCCTTCCACCTATGTCCGAGCGAGAGAGAGAGAGAGGTAGTTCTACAGGGCTGCGGTTCCAACAATAACAAAGACTATAGATGTATAGAAATCCTATATACACCAATGTCTTTTTTTTTTGGAAATGGAGGCATGTCCCCGGCCTCTGCATCATGACGATGCATGCAGCCATCTTATTAAAAGGTCTCAGAGTACCACAAAAACAAATAAGTATTACAGGTCGCAAGCGGAGCAAAGAAAAAAAATTAAAATTATATGCTCAAAATCACAATCGGTATGACAATGCTAAGGGCAAGCTCCCTAGACTCCGATCCTGTTATACAACCGCCATCCAAACGGGTGGAATATAGCCCGCGCTACCATCTCCCACTGGTTGCACCTAGTAACCAAAGGCTCCCTGGACTCCGTAGGAGTGAGTAAGGACCACGTACGGATCCATGCGTATGCTCTGAAGATAACCTGCAAGAAAGTTAAAGTATGTTGTCTGTTACAAATCATGTCATTCCTGCAATTCCATATAGCCCACATGAGCGCACATATTCCAATCTGAATACGAGCCGCAGTAATGTTATCAACCCAGATAACCACGTTCCAAACAATGATTCAATGTCAACTGGAGAAGTAATGTTAAAGGCTATATGGGTCGTTCTCCAAAGCAGCTTGGCGAGTGGCCACTCTATGAATAAGTGTTGTATTGTTTCATCATGATCACAAAAACAACAACGCGAACTACCTACCAACCGCCTCTTAAGTAAGTTATCTTTGGTGAGGATCACTTGCCTGTGGAGGAACCACATAAAGATCTTAATACGCAAGGGAACCTTAAACTTCCAAATATGTAACGATCTCGAGATTGGGCCAGAATTTATCAAGTCCATATAGAAAGATTTCACCGTAAACACCCCATTTCTAGCTAACTTCCAGCATGTCGAATCTGTTTGGGCGGATAATTGAACATCTATCAATCTCCGGACCAAATGCATCCAGCCAGTCCATCGTTCATCAACTAACGCACATCTAAACTGAATGTTTAAGGGAGTCGTTTCAAATATTGTTCCAACGTAATCCTGCTTATGTTGCACGATGTTATACAGGGTGGGGTATTGTACGGCTAGGGGTGTCTCTCCTAACCACGTATCTTTCCAGAATCTTGTTGACATCCCATTGCCGATCAAGAATTTTACCCTACGAAAGAACAAGTCTTTCATTCGCATGAGTCCCTTCCAGAATGGTGACTCAGTTGGTCTCACGGTGACCTAGGCGAGCTTTTTCAACTGTAAATACTTATTACATAAAAGCTGTGCCCACATACCTTCCGGTTCAGTCTCTAATCTGTAGAGCCATTTGCTCATAAAACATTTATTCTTAATTTCCATGTTCTCAATTCCAAGACCTCCCTAATCCTTGGGTCGGCAAAGAATATCCCGTCGTGCAAGATGGTATTTCTTCTTGGCCTCATCCGACTGCCAGAAGAAATGAGATCTAAAGAAATCAAGTCTTTTCCGCACCCCTTTCGGCACCTCGAAGAAAGATAGTAGGAACATCAACATACTATTAAGTACTGAGTTAATTAGCACTAGCCGACCTCCATACGACATTATCTTGCTCTTCCAGCAACTAAGCTTTTCTTCAATTCTATCTTTGATGCACTTCCATTCTTTATTTGATAGCTTACCGTGATGAATCGGTATGCCCAAATAACTGAAAGGCAAAGAACCTAATTCACATCCAAACAATTGTCTATAAGCGTCCTGTTCTTCTTTAGCCTTTCCAAAGAAAAAGAACTCGCTCTTGAGAAAGTTTATTTTTAATCTAGAGAATTGTTCGAAGAGACAAAAGATGAGCTTCATATTGCGCGCTTTTGCAATGTCATGATCCATAAAGAGGATAGTGTTGTAAGCGTATTGTAAAATGGAGACCCCCCATCAACCAGATGAGGGACTAGTCCTTCCTACTTGACCGTGATGCTTGGCCCTGCCTATAAGAATGGTCAACATATCAGCCACTATATTAAATAGGAGGGGAGACATTGAATCCCCTTGTCTCAATCCCTTGTGTGTCTGAAAATAGTGGCCGATGTCATCGTTAACCTTGATTCCGACACTACCCTTCTGGACTTGAGAACCCACTTGGTTCCACCAAGCCTCACTAAATCCTTTCATGCGCATTGCCTGCTAAAGGAAAGGCCATTTAAATTTATCATATGCCTTCCCAAAATCCACTTTGAATATAACCCCATCTAGCTTCTTCGAATGAATTTCATGCAGCGTTTCATGCAGGACGACAACCCCTTCAAGAATGTGTCATCCAGGCATGAAAGCTGTCTGGCTCGGTTGGACCACCGAATGAGCAATCTGTGTCAATCGATTGGTGCCTACGTGAATATTTTGAAGCTCACGTTAAGAAGACATACTGGTCTGAATTGCTCGATCCGAACTGCCTCTTCCTTCTTTGGTAATAACGTAATCATGACAAAGTTAAGATGAAAGAGTTCTAAATGACCGTTAAAAATCATGAAACATAGGCATAAGATCATCCTTAATAATATGCCAACACTTCTTATAGAATTCCGCCAGAAATCCGTCTGGTCCCAGTGCTTTATTAGGTTTATTTGTGAAATGGCATCCAGAACCTCTTTCTCAGTAAACGGTGCAGATAAAATATCATTCTCCTCGACCCGAAGCTGAGGTATATCTCCAATAATAGTTTCATTAAGGGACACCCTGCTCGCTTCCGGAGCCCCAAATAGTTGTTTATACTAATTAGAGATATATGTCGTGGTTCTAAGTCTGACAGTAGTGTAGGGGGGTACTAAGGAGAGGCAAGATCCTAGCTATGGAGTAGTTGTGCACACAAGTGTTTTACGAGTTCAGGCCCTTCCCAGAAGAAGTAACAGCACTACGTCTCGGAGCCCGGAGGCGGTCGACTGGATTATATGTGTGAGAGTTACAGGGGTGCGAACCCTTCTGCCAGTGGAGGGGGGTGGCTTATATAGAGGATGCCAAGACCCCAGCCAGCCCACGTAGTGGAGGGTTAAAGTACATTAAGGTCCGACATTACTGGTAACGCCTTACATAAAGTGTCATCATGACCATAAAGACTACTTAATTACAGACCGTTTGGATACAGACACTAGTAGAAAAGGGGCCAATGGTCCAGGCCGGTCCAGCCCATTAGTCCCGGTTCAATCCAGAACCGGGACCAATGGGGGCATTGGACCCGGTTCGTGAGCCCCAGGGGCCGGCCGGGCCACGTGGGCCATTGGTCCCGGTTCGTCTGGACCTATTGGTCCCGGTTGGTGGGACGAACCGGGACCAATGGCCCTCGCTCCTGGCCCACCACCATTGGTCCCGGTTGGTGGCCTGAACCGGGACCAAAGGACGACCATTAGTCCCGGTCCATTCCACCAACCGGGACTAAAGGGTTGGTCCTCGTTGCGGCCAAAGTTTAGTCCCACCTCGCCAACCGGAGGGGAATCAGACCGGTTTATAAGCCCCTCCCTCTCTGCCTTATTGAGCTCCTCTGAAAATGAAAATGGATGCCCTTATATAGGGAATTTAGGCTAAATTCATACGAATTTCTCTTGAAATTTGTTATGAATTTAATTTGAATTTCCTCTATAAGCGCATCTATGCTCATTTCTGAGTAGCTTTTTATATAGTTTTTTTTCTTTTCTGCTATATTTATTTTTTTTCTTTTTATTTCTGAGTTGTAATAAGTCATTAAAAATAAGCATCTATGCTCATTTTTTAGTAAAGTTAATCATAACTATTTTTTCTTCTATTTATTTTTGAATTGTAATAAGTCATTAAAAATAAGCATCTACGCTCATATTTTAGTAAAGTTAATCACAACTACTTTCTTTTCTTTTTATTTCTGAGTTGTAATAAGTCATTACAAATAAGCATCTATGCTCCTTTTTTAGTACAGTTAATCACAACTATTTTTTGCTTCAATTCATTTCTGAGTATCTTTTTATATAGTTTTTTTTCTTTTCTGCTATATTTATTTTTTCTTTTTATTTCTGAGTTGTAATAAGTTATTAAAAATAAGCATATATGCTCCTTTTTTTAGTACAGTTAATCACAACTATTTTTTGGTTCAATTCATTTATGAGTAGTTTTCTATATAGTTTTTTTTTCTTTTCAGCTATATTTATTTTTTTCTTTTTATTTCTTAGTTGTAATAAGTCATTAAAAATAAGCATCTATGCTCACTTTTTAGTAAAGTTAATCATAACTATTTTTTCTTCTTTTTATTTCTGAGTTGTAATAAGTCATTAAAAATAAGCATCTATGCTCATATTTTAGTAAAGTTAATCACAACTACTTTCTTTTCTTTTTATTTCTGAGTTGTAATAAGTCATTAAAAATAAGCATCTATGCTCCTTTTTTAGTACAGTTAATCACAACTATTTTTTGCTTCAATTCATTTCTGAGTAGTTTTCTATATAGTTTTTTTTCTTTTCAGCTATATTTATTTTTTTTCTTTTTATTTCTCAGTTGTAATAAGTCATTAAAAATAAAAAAGAGGCGCAATGCTTGTTAATTTGCTTCAAGCCTTTCGGAATATTGTCAACTGCACTGCACATAGGTCTGTGCAGCCTACCGTATTCCTCAAGGCTTGAAGCTAACCAACGTGCAGGAGCATTGAGCCTCTTCGTCATCGTCTCTGCACTCAGGGCTTATAAACAGCTGCGAGTGCCTCTCGCTTGGCAGGGTGGGACTAAAAAAACAGTTGCAGGAAGAATCAAAATAAAATAAATAAAATAAAAAAGTGCCACCTAAAGGGCTACCACGACCTGAATACGAATAGAAACCCAACAATGGGCCAGGATTCAGGCCCGCAATAGGCCCAATAGGCCCACAGACACATATAGTGCGTTGAGGCCCGTAAGCCTGCATTTGAGAGGAGCTCGAGAGGGCAGCAGGACTGGTGCTTATAAACCACTCTCGAGCTTCCTCAGCTAGCGAGGTGGGACTAAACTTTCGTGTCGCGACGCGGGCAGCACATGGCCTTTAGTCCCGGTTGGTGGCACCAACCGGAACTAAAGGGTTGCATTGGTACCGGTTCATGGCACCAACCGGTACCAATGCCCCCCCCCCTTTAGTCCCGGTTGGAGCCACGAACCGGGACCAAAGGTCTTCGTTTCCCGCCCTTTGGGCTGTTGAAAAGAGGCCTTTGGTCCCGGTTGGTGGCTCCAACCGGGACTAAAGGGGCCATTGGTCCCGGTTGGTGCCATGAACCGGGACCGATGCTCTTCCTATATATACAGGACTTGGCAGTTTTCGATCTCTCCTGCTCCACTCCCGTCGCCGCGCGTCTCCCTGCCGCCACCTCGCCGTCGCCGCCCCGCCCCGCCATGCCCCGACGCTGTCGCCGCCCCGCGCCGCCCCGCCCAGCCCCGCCCCGCGCCGTCGCCGCCCGCGCGCCCCGCCTAGTCCGCCCGCGCCGCGCCCCGCCGCCCCGGCCCGCGCCGCCCCGCCGCCCCGGCCCGCACCACCCCCTCGTCGTTGCCTTCGCCGTCGCCGTCGCCGTTGCCGTCGCCGTACGTGAGCACCTCGCCGTCGCCTTCGATTTTTTTGTTAGATTTAATTCGATTTTTTTGTTAGGTTAGATGTGTAGTAATTTAGATATATGTAGTTCATAGATTTTGTTGTTAGGTTAGATTTTTTTGGTTAGATTAGATGTGTAGCAATTAATTTGTTTATATTATGTTAGATTTTTTGTTAGATTAATTAGATTTTTTTGTTAGATTAGATGTGTGTAGTAACTTAGATATGTAGTTCATAGATTTTTTTGTTAGATTAGATTTTTTTGGTTAGATTAGATGTGTAGTAATTAGTTTTTTTATATTATGTTAGATTTTTTTGTTAGATTAATTAGATTTTTTTGTTAGATTAGATGTGTAGTAATTTTGATATGTAGTTCATAGATTTTTTTGTTAGATTAGATTTTTTTTGTTAGATTAGATTAGATGCGTAGTAATTAATTTTGTTCATAGAATTTTAATGATTTTTTTGTATATAGTTTAGATGTGTAGTAATAAGAAGTAGTTTATATATAGTTGTTAGATTAGATGTGTAGCAATTAATGATTTTTTTGTTAGATTAGATGTGTAGTAATAAGAAGTAGTTTATATATAGTTGAACTAGCTAGTTGATTTAATAAACTAATTTATTTTACTATATATAGAAGTAGTTTGTTTTAAGTACTACTTATTTTATAGTAAGTGCTTAGTAGTTGAACTAGATAGTTGATTTAATTAATAAAACTACTTTTATTTAACTATATATAGAAGTAGTTGTCGCATCGATGTTGGCGATGCCTATCCCGCATCCTCATCGCCGTCGACTCGGCGGTGGAGGCCTGCTTGATCAGGGCCATGTTCGTTACTGGGCTCCGCCGGGTTGGTATTGGGAGGTGCTACCTTCCGGGGGACGTAGATTGGTGAGGAGGCAGCCCGTTGTTGACCCGATCCTTGTTTGGTGGCGGTCGCGTGGGCCAGTGACGGTGGTGAGGCATCCGGACACCGCGGAGGTGGTACGTCACCGTGTCAGCGAGGAGGACGAGCACGTCCGTCGCTACATGGTTGCATTGAAGGGCAGATTCGACAATACCTGGCAGGTTCTTCAGGGATCTCACTGGAGCTATGATCCTGTGATGGTTCCTTATCTTTGGGTGTCCACCGCTCGCGTCGATACCCGTCGGGCGCTACGGTTCTAGTTGTATTAGTGATAATATTCGACGATGTACGGACACCAAGAGATGATGTACTTTTGCTTATAATTATTGAATGCATGCTAATTTGAATACTATACTTTATTTTATGATTTGGTTTTGCTTATTTATGATTTGGTTTTGCTTATTGAATGCTCATATTGGATAAGTTCTCCTTCATTCCCGTGTGCTAGACAATTTGATATAATAATGCATTCGGGAATGAAAGGAGGAGCTACGTACATCGATCATCGATAGTCAACCCGTGATTAATAATAATGATCTAGTTTAATATTTGAATTATGAACGTAGGCCGGAAATGTCGTACTCATCGGACGACGAAAACCGCCCGGGGAGTGCGACTGGTGCCACGACGACCGAGGTATCTGCGACAGGTTCATTGTGCTGGACGAAGATCGTCGCTTCAGCATTAAGCTCGAGGAGACCTTCGATGTTCATACGGTACGCAACCGACGATAAAAGTTTTTTTTCGTAATTACTCATGACTTCAACTATTTTAATCATGACAATATTTTTCATCTTTTCCAATTCGACTAGCTTATCCCATGCTTTGCAAGACGCTATGTCTTGGAGAGGATGGGTTTTGAAGACCATGAAAGTTTCGAAACCAAAAAAATTATCCTAAGTACCCATCATGGTGTGGATTTTCAAGTAAAGCTGTACAATGCTCAGAGTGTAACCCATTTTGGTTGCAAAAATTGGGAAGCACTTTGCAAGATGTATGGTTTTGATGAGGGTATGCTTGTTACCATGGATCTTGGTGATCCTACAATCGAGCAAGAGAGACCTACGATTTTCGTCCTTGTGGATACACCTCCAATTCTTCCCCCATGTGAGCTTAACATAGTTATTAAGTAATTTATATTGTTTATTTCAAAATAGTTGACAACTTATTCTCCATTGACAGCTTATTTTCATTCTTCAAAGAATGTGCGGAAGATGGTAGACAGAACCTACTACACCGAAGGCTCCGAACTAACTTATCAGGAGAAAAATCATCTGGTCGCATTTTGTACTGATCTTGAGAATTACAATGTCTACAATCGAACTCCTCAACATTATGGTCAATACGTGCCACTAGTGCACGTGTTGAACTACGGTAACTACCATGGAGATACCCTGGTAAGATTTTTGTACTATTACAACATCCGTGCATCTTTTTGCACACTTCTAAAACTAGTACATCATATCATTGCTAACTACGAAGTTATTACTATGTTTTTCAACAGATAATCCCGAATGATTGTGTGCCTCATCTGATGTATACACACGGTAGCCTTCATGTTTTGAACATACAACCAGGTCGTCCTACGAATCTCAACTGTCCATACCGGGTTTCTAAAATAAGTGGAGACCTGAGAATCAAAGAATGGAAAAAATGTATGGACAGTCGTAAGGAGCTTCTTGGAAGCAACATTCAGCGAAGGGCAAAAATTGGAGACAGGATGATCGCCATTCTTCATAATGGAGAGTCAGGGTCTATATTGTTTTATGCTATTTTACCTTAAGGGTGTTTAGGTCCTACCTGATACTGATGATCATGTGTTAAGAACAATTATGTAGGGTTCGGTTCGATGACTATGAGGATGATGATCGTATGACTTATTATTAATAATGAGTAGAAGTTGTATGATGATGCATGATTAGTAGGACGAGTACTTGTTATTATATATGCTGATGTATGCGAGCATGCATGAGTTATTATATCAGCGGGTAAAATGAACATATATAGCAGGAGCGTTGGTAAACCAAGGACGAATATATAAGAGAGAACACTTCTCTCTATTAGCTAGCTAATATAACAACCTAAAAATAACCCCCAAAACCCCTAAAGCAGTCAATTTCCAAAAAAACATGGACTTTTGGTCCTGGTTGGTGCCACCAACCGGTACCAAAGGCCCCCTGACTGGGCTCGGCGCACAGAGCCACGTGGAGGCACATTAGTCCCGGTTCTAGTTTGAACCGGGACTAATGGTGGAGGTATTAGTAACGGCCCATTAGTCCCGGTTCATGAACCGGGACTAAAGGCCCTCACGAACCGGGACTATTCGGTGTTTTTCTACTAGTGAGGGTAGATCTTGAACTCCTGGTGATTGAGTGAGTCTTCATGGTCGAGTGTCTTCAGGTTCGTCGAGCGTCTTCTAGTCCGTCGAGAGGAGTCCCTCTTGGTCGACTGGAAGACGACTTCTTCTAAAAGATGTCCTCGGGGAGGGTACCTTGGACAGGTCCATGACCCTACCCTAGGTACATGACTTCATCATTAGCCCCCGAATGGATCGAGGTTTGAGTGAGGAAGGAGTTGGCAATCTTTTCGACCTGCCTTCTGGTGTTGTAAAGGTGTTTTGCTCTGGATCAATGACTTTCAAGTGAGGATGTCAACTTTCTTTCAGTCGCCTTGATCCATTCTTTATATCTGTCGAGTGAACTTCATGAACTTAGAAATTTCCGAGCGACGGGTCACAGGAGATCTTCCGTCTGACAAGTTGTCCTGCGGTTAGCGGATTTAATGGGATTCGAATTTTGGGAAGCGCGCGAAGCGGGGAAGGCCGCGGTACTCGGATGGGATAAGGCAGAGACGCCTCAATTCCCGTGTCGCCTTTTTCACCACGTATCGGTCGCGCGACTATTTTCGGATTTGACAGGATTGCCTGGGCCTACCCGTCAGCCACTCGGAAGCGACTCCATATAAGGGATCGGGCGGAGGTTTTTGAACAGTGCCTCCTCATTTTCCCCTCCCTCGTCTCCAGATTCATCCGCTGCGCTCGCCAACTGCTCAGCGCCGCTGCTCCGTTCCAGCCTCGTTGGCGACAATGGTGAAGGAGAGTACGACGGCTTTGGAGCGGGCAAAGAAGGCGACGGCGCAGGCGAAGGGGAGAGCGACTAGTCGGGGTGGATCCTCGTCGCGGTCCCGCCTGCCACAAGGTTGGATCCAAGGGGATTGGATCCGTTCGACCATCACCCAGAAGGATCTCGACGACCTGGCCAACGAGGGGCTGATTGAGCATGGAGCAGCGAGGCTTCCAGGGACGGAGTGGCAGCCGCAACCTCAGGAGGGTGAGTGTGTCCTCCTAGCGACTCATGTCGATCGTGGGTTTTCTTTGCCGCCACATCTCTTCTTTTGGGGGTTTCTGAACTTCTTCGGGGCTCAGCTCCATCACTTCACACCCAATTCTATTGCCTATCTCGCCGCTTTCGTGTCTCTGTGCGATAACTTCTTTGGTTGTCGGCCGCATTGGGGACTTTTCAAACACATATTCACTTGCCGCTCTCAGACGGTCAAAAAGGCCAATCCGAATGACGAGAGAACCCAAGTAATCCAGATGTGTGGGGGTCTTGGGGTCCAGATGAGGAGTAAGAGTGCCTTTCCAGCCATGACTCGTCCTGAGTCAGTTCGAGGGTGGCAGTCGACCTGGTTCTACTGCCAAGACCAGTCGACGCTAGGACAGTCGACTGGTCTCCCTCCGTTCTCCATGGACCGAGTGAACAAGCCATCTTCTCTGAAGGTGCTCCCGGAGGAAAAGGCTCAGGTTAGGATGCTGATGGAGCGTGTGGTCCAGCTCATTCGCGACGGAGTCACAGGCATGGATCTTCTAGAGGTCTTTCTTCGACGGCGCATTCAGCCACTTCAGTATCGGGGGCATCCAATGTGGTTGTACTCTGGTCCCGAAGACACCTCTCGAGTCCACCCGGAGGAGGTCGATGATGTCACTCTGGAGAGGTGGATGACCGCCATCACAGGGAACAGGGACAACCCTCGTGGGGCCAGGAGGATCCCGCCACTCGACCAGTCCTACGAGCTCGATAAGGTTTGACCATATTCTGCCAACTGTGCCTCTTGTTTTCTTCATTCCGTTTTGTTGCAATCTGGTCGACTGAAAATTCATTTGTTGCCTTCCAGATCACTACCGAGATGTACTCGATGCCCAACGGGGCGCAAGAACAGACTGAAAAAGAAGAAGGAAGCGGAGGCGAAAGCCAGGAGGAGTGGGAGTCAGACGGCGACGAGGGTGATGAAGATGCTGGTTCTGAAGAGGAAGAGGAGGAGGCAGTCGAGCCTCCTTGTACTGAAAGACGGTCCAAGCTCGCCCACGACCCTACGGTCGAGCGCGGCAAGGGAGTCGTGCCTGCTTGGCAATCGTCAAAACTCCCTCGAACGACTTCTCCGGCGCCGACTGAGAAAGCGTCGAAGCAACCCCGAGTGGCACCGACAAAACCAGCGAAGGCCTTACCGAAGATGAGGATGGAGATTCCGACTGTTTCTAGGCAACAGCATAACTCATGTTTTCCTTTCATCATGGGTATATTCTTGGTCGACCCGATCATTGACTGACTGGTTTCTGAAATCACGGTGCTGCTACTTCTGAGACTTCAACCAGGCATGAGAATCAAGAGATGGAGGATGTTTCTACTTCTCATCCTGGTATGATCTGTGCAGTTTCATTTTCGGTCGATTGGATCTTCATTTTTGACTTTGAACCTTTTCTGCAGCTCCACCTAGCATTATCATCGATCTCCCCGACGATGACGATGAAGCGCCGCTGAGGCCAAGGAGGAGCAGGAAGTCGACTGCTGGCAAGACTGCTCAGGTTACGTCAGCACCTGAACCATTGGTTCCGGAGGGGAGCAATGTTGCTCGGGCTACTGTGTCCTTTGCGGATCCGTTGACAAGTGCCTGTCCTCCGTCGTCGAGTGCTGATCCACCTTCTCCCTTCTCCACATACCACGTCCCGGAGGACCAGGCAGGCGCTGCCAAGGAAGCCATACGCCAAGTGGGGATCATGATGGAGCAGGTGAAGGCAATCCGAGTCGCCAGCCAAGCAGCTTACGACGCGAGTTCAGCTCTTCAGATCAATGTCCAGGTTAGTTGAACACCGACTGAAAATCTTAGTGTTTGTCATGCACCCACTGGGTGTGTCAATTGGAATGTCTGTATTAGTGGGGGCACGCTGAGTGCACCCACTGGGTGTAGTCCCCGAGACTACGGTGGACTGCTTGCAGTCGACTGTAGTCTTTATGCCTTGAACTTTGTCATTTTTACTGGTTTCACTCGAACTGGTCGAGTGGAATCATGGAACCGGTGGGGGCACGCTGAGTGCATCCACTGGGTGTAGTCCCCGAGACCGTGGTCGACTGCTGGCAGTCGGCCATGGTCTGAATAATTCTTCATTGTTTTTTGAGCCTAACTGCTGATAGTTAATTGCTTTCGGTCGACTGATCGATCCGAGCTGGTAGAACCAGTGGGGGCACGCTGAGTGCACCCACGGGGTGTAGTCCCCGAGACTACAGTTGAATATTTTTGATTCGTCTGTAGTCTTAGGAACACTACGATGTTTCTCTTAGTCACTCGGAAGTGCTCTATCTTTGATGTCTGTCGACTGATTTTTCGCAGAAATCTTGCGACCTTGTTTCTCGTTATACCGAGTTGGAGAACAAGCATATCCAGCTTGAACTTGATTTGAAGCTTGTCCAGGAGAACTTTACGAAGTCGAAGGAAGAGGCAAAAGGTATGCTTGGTGAGGATCTTGACGACTGTCCTTATTTTTGTTTGTTCTTGAGTCTGATCTCACTGTCGTTTTGTAGATAAACTGAAGGATGCTCTGAAGAAGAAGAAGGACATATATCTTGCCGAGGCGCAGAAAGCGGCTTCGGACAAGACGAAGCTTGCCGAAGAGAAGTTGGCTTCGATAAGCAAACTTGAAGAGGAGAATGCCACTCTGAAAGCTGCTCTCGATGCGACCAACAAGGAGGTCACCCAACAGAATCGTGAGAAGATAGCCCTGAGTGACAAAGTTGGCGAACTGACGGGAAAGAAGAATGACTTGGAGGTTTATCTGGGAGGACTCGCCAAGAAGCTATTCCTCATGCTCGAATGTAACCCCTTATATCCGACTGGTAATTACTGACTTGCTGTAGGAACATTAGCTTATCCTTGAATCGTGTCCACAGAATTCTGCCAAAACTTTGAAGAAGAGACTAGTCGAGTGGAGACTGGCTTGGACCCCATCAACTCTCCAGTGAAAGATGAAGCCGCTATGAACGTGCTCCGCCTCGAGTCTCGCGTTGCTGCAGTGGTCGACTACCTTGCAAGACTGAAGGCTGCAACGTCGCACATTGATACATCACCCTGGCCAGAAGAAACACTTCAGAACGACCTCGAGTCTCTGATGACTCGACTGAACGAAGTTCCAAGTCGAGTGCAAGAATGGAAGAAGTCTTCCGCCAGGTGTGGTGCCGACGTTGCTTTGTCCTTAGTCTGCGTCCACTTCAAGGAAGCGAGAGAAGACAAGCTGGTGTCTCTCAAGGTGGCCAATACCAGGAAGCATGACTTCCGTTCATTCATGGAGACCTTCATTGCTGCTGCCACTCGGATCGCAGACGGGATCGATCTAGACGAGTTTGTTGCGCCTTCCAGCCCTCCGCATGAGGGGTAAAAAACTTCTATGCTTGATGCTTTAAATTTGCCTCGGAATGCCGAGTGATTTTTGTAACCGATAAACCTTAACAGCCTTGATGCCTGAGCACTTCTGGATCCATAGGACATTATCTGAACTTGGTTTGCTGTTGAAATATGTTTGCTTCTGCTTTCGAACAACCATCTTTCTTGGGTTTGAATATATACTAGTGTGTGTGATGCTCTTTTGCAGGTAGGGACGAAGCACAAATTGCAATCGACTTGTACTCATCATGTTTAGGCGAGTGCTGGGCTGCAGCTAAGCCTCCGAGTGGGAGATTTGTTCTTCACTCGACAGGATTTTCGAAACTTAGGCGAGCACTGGGCTACAACTAAGCCCCCGAGTGGGAGTTTGCTCCTCACTCAGTAGGATTTTAGAAACTTAGGCGAGCACTGGGCTGCAGCTAAGCCCCCGAGTGGGAGGTTTGCTCTCCACTCGGTAGGATTTTAGAAACTTAGGCGAGCACTGGGCTGCAGCTAAGCCCCCGAGTGGGAGGTTTGCTCTCCACTCGGTAGGATTTTAGAAACTTAGGCGAGCACTGGGCTGCAGGTAAGCCCCCGAGTGGGAGGTTTGCTCTCCACTCGGTAGGATTTTAGAAACTTAGGCGAGCACTGGGCTGCAGCTAAGCCCCCGAGCGGGAGGTTTGCTCTCCACTCGGTAGGATTTTGGAAACTTAGGCGAGCACTGGGCTGCAGCTAAGCCCCCGAGTGGGAGGTTTGCTCTCCACTCAGTAGGATTTTCGTGGCGTAGCTTTGGAGGAGAAGGTAGCAGTCGACCTGCGCTTCGTCCTCCTTGCGGAACGCACGTTGTATTTGTGGCGTAGCTCGGAAGGAGGAGGCAGGGGTCGACCTGCGCCTCGTCCTCCTTGCGGAGCGCACGTTGTCTTTTATACTTAGGCGGACACTAGGTTGCAGCTAAGCCTCCGAGTGGAAGGCTGGCTTACCACTCGGTAGGATTTTGTTTAACTTAGGCGAAACGGATTCGCAGCTAAGCCTCCGAGTGGAAGGCTGACTTACCATTCGGTAGGATTTTGTTTAACTTAGGCGAGTACTTGGACTGCAGCTAAGCCTCCGAGTGGAAGGCTGGCTTACCACTCGGTAGGATTTTGTTTAAACTTAGGCGAAACAGATTCACAGCTAAGCCTCCGAGTGGAAGACTGGCTTACCACTCGGTAGGATTTGTTTTACAAACTTAGGCGAAACGGGTTCGTAGCTAAGCCACCCACCAGGGGACTGATTTATGAGAACAAAAGCAATAACAATCACCGAGAAAATTATGAAACTCTTGTCTTTGATGAATACACTATAGAAGTACTTTTATTACAACTCATCCGAGAGAAAACTTAAGTATAAAAGGGGCGGAGCAGGTCCGCATTCCAAGCTCGTGGCTCGTCGATCTGGTGGTCGACGTTGTAAAGACGGTATGCTCCGTTGTGGAGAACTTTGGTAACAATGAAGGGGCCTTCCCAAGTAGGGGCGAGTTTGTGCGGCTTCTGTTGGTCGACTCGGAGGACCAAGTCTCCTTCTTGGAAGGCTCGGCTCTTCACGTTTCTGGCGTAGAATCGACGCAAGTCTTGCTGATAGATGGTCGATCGGATCATGGCCATCTCTCTTTCCTCTTCTAGGAGGTCGACTGCATCCTGCCGGGCTAGTTCTGCTTTGGCTTCAGAGTAGAGCTCGACTCGCGGCGCATTATGAAGTAGGTCGCTCGGCAGAACTGTTTTAACTTCGTAGACCAGAAAGAACGGAGTCCTCCCGGTCGACCGATTTGGAGTAGTCCTCAATCCCCAAAGAACTGATGGAAGCTCGTCGACCCACGCGCCTGCTGCGTGCTTAAGGTCGCGCATCAACCGTGGTTTCAGTCCTTTGAGAATCAGGCCGTTTGCTCTTTCTGCTTTGTCCATTCGACTGAGGGTGGGCGACTGAAGCGTAGTCGACTCGAATGCCTTGCTAGATTGATTCAAGCAGCACACGTAGTGCAATGCTAGCTCAAAAACACATGCATCTTGCTTAAGTTTTCCCTAGATGCAAAACGTGCTCGTCTCTAGCCGCGTATGTAGTGTTCGTACTTGAGCCTTGAGTCTTGTTTGCGCTAGCTTGGCGAATAGAACAAACAGGTCGGATAGATTTTTTTGATCATGTCGCTGCTGCATTTTTATTATACTTAATCTTTTTTCTCTTGTACAAAGCATTTTTGACGGTGTTTATATACACGTCTATGCACGATAAGAGACTTGATTAGAACTAGAAAACCTAAGTCTAATATTAAAAATTGATTGAATAGATGTTTGAGGGCAGAATTGTCATTTCACGTGCCATTTAACACTGTTTGCACAAAAAATGGATGGAAGTGCTATATTGGGAATAAAACATAAAGGTTGTGTTAGACAGGAAAGAAATAATTTTTTAGTGTCAAATAGGGAATACATTTTTTAGACAGTGTTAAATAAGGAATTCTCTCCATACGGTTTCCCCATGGGCGGCGGGCATGCCGTTTTTCCCGCGGGCAGGGACCTCAAAGTCTGCGACATCGGCGGTTGGGGGGGGCGCATCCCTCCTCGTCATTCTCCATCACAAGCCCTCCACTTTTCTCTGTACGGTGCAAACCAACAGCCGTCCGGCGGGGAGAAGGCAGGGTGTCACCGACAGGAGCACACCGCGTAGCACCACTGCATTCCGCCGCCGGCCGCCGCGAGGGCGCCTCCACTGATTGCTCTTGCGACCACTTCCAGGTGGCCATACACATGCACTCCTTTTGTCCAGGTGGTGTCCATGGTATCCAGGTAGCTGTACACGTGCATGTCCGACGTGCGTATGTGCTGGCATGTCCGACATGTCCGTGGGCAACAGCACCAGCTGACTGTGCTGGCATGTTGGGCTGCAGTAGTATTCAAGTCCTATCATGTCAGCTGGTTGCGCTTCAGAAACCACAAGTCACTACCTCCATAAGCAGAAGACCTATCTTGGCAGAGCCAGCAGCAGCAGCAGCTGCAAGAGAGCATTTACTTCCTCCCCATCTGGAATCTCTAGTAATACGGGATGTACTCGCATGTTGGGTGCTCTCCGTCTGCCTGCACCCCTCAAGAGACTGCACATTACTGGCAACAGTGATTTGACATCGCTGGAGTGTCTGTCGGGAGAGCACACCCCATCGCTGGATGTCATTCAACTTGAAAGATGCAGTACCCTGACATCCTTGCCGAATGAGCCGCAAGTATACAGGTCTCTCGGGTATCTTGGAATTTTAGGCTACCCTGCTATAAAGAAGCTCCCTAGATGCCTGCAGCAGCAACAACTGGGCACCATCGACCACAAATACCTAGATGCCTGTTATGAAGGTATGCTTGCAGCCCGTCCTTCTATATGTGCACATTTAACCAACAGATGCAGTCATCCATCCCATCCCATCCCGTGTACCATGCCAACATGTTTGTACAAGTTATTCTCCATTAACTGTTTTAATGTCACATGGGAGTATAGTTTTCCATGTGACGTTAGTTTGGACCACGAGGTTGTTCTGACATGATTCATTTGTGATGTGTTCTGTAACGGAATTCCAACCATTGAAATCGGGGACATATGGACTGAAATTCCAAGACTAGTCCGTGAGCGGAGGCAGGCCGCTCGTGAAGCCATATGGAACTCCAGCAATCCATACAGTAGTAAACAGGGCATGCATTCTGTTGGCTTCAGATAATGTGTTTACTAGTATGTTCTGTAATTGTTGTAACCTATCGGCGTCCCTTGGTTCAACTCTGACCTTTATCTTGTTGAGAGATTCAGATGATGTGAATTAATAGTTCATCTGCTTGATCATTAATTTCCGAGGATGAGTTGTATACGTACTCGCGTTTCTGAGGTAGTATCTACAAATGCATTATTGTTTGTTATTTGGTTGAGAAGAGAGACTTTGTAAACTTATCTGCTTTGATACTGATAGGAATATTAGGAGTATCTCTTGGATACAACTAGCTTTTCCCCGCGCGGCGGCACGCCGCGCCCATCCATACGGCACAGATACAATTTTTTTTATGTACTAAAATAACTGGTTCCTCCTGGAAACAGCCTCTTACAGAAATGTAGGGAAAGACTGCGTACTATAGACCCAAAGTGGTCGGACCCTTCCCTGGACCCTGCGCAAGCGGGAGCTACATGCACCAGGTTGCCCTTTTTTTTTTACTAAAATAACTGGTTCCTACACTAATTCATGCGCCACATGAATTAACACGCTATCTGATTTTTTTGAATGTGTGGTAACTCGTCACAAGAGTTGATTCGTTGCAAAGTAGTTCATACAAGAAAAGGGTATGTCTATTTGGTACATGCATAAATGATGTACAATAGATAGTGAGAGTGGCTATTGGATGCAGAATGGCGAAGCTCTTGTTCTCTTGTTAGATTTGAGATATTGATCCTCAAGCTGTGTTTGTCTCTGTGATGTAGTGGTAGAGAGATGAGGCTAGTTCTTATGCTATTGTTCTTAATGGTTTGTTCCCTGTAAACACAATGTTGAAGTTGTTGCTGGATGCACGGCCTGCGTCTCAACGATTCCAAATCATGACCTGACTCTCGAAGATTGCAAAATATCTTAAAATTGGAGACAAACCGTTTTGAGAATCCTTGTTCACCTTGATTTCTCCCGCTGAAGATTAAGTGCACACAACAGCTACCTATTTGTTTAATAAGGTTATAAACCTAGACGCATGTATCTTTATTACTTTTCAAACTAAGTGGTCAAATTGAAGGTTCTTTTTTTTGCTCGACCGCTACAATGATTTCGGTGTATTAGAGGAGCGAAAGATAAGTAGTACCGAAGTGGAGAAGTGAACAGGTCCATACGCCTTCGCAAAAAAAAAACAGACCCATACGCTAGATACATAGTTGACTGGCACAATAAGTTTTAATTAATCAAAACAAACATAAGTTAATGAGGGAGGAAGAAAATCAAGGAGTTGAGTAACCTTCGTGGATGATTGTGAGAGCGCTTGGTGTACAGATTAGTCCTAGTCAATTGCAAGCAGTTGACTGCCTTGTGGCCCAATTTGAACATGGGCCAAATCGACAATAAAAGAAAGTTAGAATTATCTTATTTTTTTTAAAAAAATTGGATATTTGTCACTTTCAACACGAGGCTTCGCAGAATTGTCACCGTCAAGATTTGCTTGAAAAAATGCCATCCAATTCATGCTCACTTTCATTACCATGCAATTTCTCCTTTTTCCATTACTTTCCCTTTTTCTTTTCCATTTTCTAGGCATCTGAAAGACCAAAGTGCCCCTGATCCTATCTAACCTTATATGATGCGTGTGGACTGGTTGGATAAGGATTGCTCTCCGGCTACCTCGCTCTTGTCGTCATGGGTTGCTCGTCTTCGACGCCTAACCGCTGCCAGCGCAAGGCACCGCACCTCTCCGCCCTAGCTTGCCCACGCCTGTGCGAGCAACCGAAGCTCCCCGACGGTGCACACTCACGCTGATGCCTGAGCGAGCCACTGCGACTCGCTGCCGGTTCTCGTCCACGTCTGCAGGCGCCGGCGCAGTTCATCCTGGCCTCACGGATGCCTGCGCTAGATACCGCAGCTTGCTGCGGGTTCTCCCCAACGCCTGCGTGTGATAGCGCAGCTCTCTGCGGGTGCTTGCCATCCACTCGGCTCATTGGCGCAGCTCGCCCTCCCATGTTGGAGAATTGTTTTAGTGGCGAGGGTGGTGCTGAAGAGAAGACGATGCCTTGTGCAGGTCCTGAGCAAGTGGCGTGATGGCAGCAGCGGCCGGAGGAGGAGATGGATGCTTGTGTAGGTCCTGAAGATGTTGAATGCAAGCAACATGTAAGTCATGTTTGTTGTAATCTTTTGCTTGATTCACAGCCAGGATCAAATGAGCGACAATATGACAAATGAGTAATATTGCAAATTTCAGTCCATAAGCTACTTGCTGCAATCTGTTTTGTTGCACTTGTTGTAGCTTATTCAAAAGCAGCAACGGAATTGTAGGTAGAAGTGGCACACGTATGTAGACCTCCGTACATTGGCAAGGGACTCTTCAACCATGATTTATAGATGAATATGAATTCACATCTCCCAAGAAAAGTAAGGGGTTCACATAATGATTTCATAAATAAAACTAAAATGAGTTCACAACACCAAATATATATGAGGTCCCGGCTAATATAAGCTCACGGCTCAAAGCAATTGAAGAAATTGAGTTCAAATAGAAGAAAACTACTTGATGAAATAAGTCTGGAACTCGCTGACTGGAACTTGATTTGTGTTTAATAATATGGCGCGGTTGTGTGCATCATTTGATGCAGAGGCCAGGGTAATCCCCTTTTCAGAAATAAAGTAAGTATAACATCAATTTCATAGAGGCCAATCATCCAATTTATAGCTTTCTCTTTGATGTAAGCTTTTTTGCTGGATATGTGGGGTTTGGAATGAGATTAATGTTAGACAGTCCAATAAGCGGTATGTGATAGTAGGCCTTCTCTGTGTCAACGGGCAACATTAAACTCATCTTTGTCTAGGGGGGTAGTTCAGTAACTTAGAGACGTACTAAACATTTTTCTCCTCGGAAAAGAAATTCCCCACTCCACAAACAGTTCTTCTTCTTCCAGGTTGGTGCATTGACGGAGTCAATACACTGGTACAACCCCAGCATGGAAGATACAAATTACTTCATATTTCTTGCTGTAATTTCAGTGGTGACTTCCAGGCAAAGCCAGGGCGGCTGCCTGACATTGTGGGGTCGATTAACATCTGCCATTGAGTCGCTCGATCTACCTATTATTACTTGCAATCCAGTAGTAGAGCACCCTGACTCATTCAGCTCCGTAAGCATCCTTTGTTCCCTTTCTTTTGGTTGTTTGAATCAGTTGATTCCAATTTGTTTCCATTGCAAAGAAAAATTACCACCAATTAAATCAACCCGTGGTGATAATATATGTGATCAATTTATGTTTGTCATCCTCGTGTTCTTGTACGATTAACATCCATCATCTGTTTTTGGAATAAAGAAATGTAACTACTCTATATATACTTTTCTGTCAGTTAGTCTAATTTTTAGCATCTGTTGCAATGAGTGACAGAGTTTTCTACTTAATTAAATAGCTAACTTTTTTTCCTGATAGACCGCAATGTTATCTCTGCTGAGATTATTTGAGCAAATTGTTTCTTGTTATCCGAAAAAGATTGCCACCATGGCTATACAATAATAAAATGAATTTATTCATTGTTGCAGAGAGAACTGTCCAACACCACTTTCTTGTCAATTTTTGCATGTCCAGCCTTCTCGGAAGACGGCATTAGGCAGTTTACTTTCTGATGGAGACCACTTCTGATGCTACCTAGATTAGCCGATCTACTTTTTTCATAAGCGACACTACTATCCATTTCATGAGGAAGCACTTGGCATATATGCTATAGGATCACAATGTTCAGCCTGGCTTCTATCTTTTATCTGGTATGTAATACCTTTTTCATTGGTGCAAAACTGTAAATTTATCCAAATTGTGCTGCTAAAACAAAGTTCTTAATATAAGTTACCTATAATCATCAGGTGCTGCTTATATTATTTTTTGACAGTAAGACTCATGGCACATAATAGATCTAATACTTCTGCCTGGAAAAGAAGCAATAGAGAAAATTAATTTGCTAGATTTGAAAGCACAACCTGGTATTTTAGTGTTTAGTGAATTGATAGCATCATCACAAACACCAAACAAACAGAGGAATTTTGTCTAATTAGCTAATAACAACATACATGAACAGATACACCGGGTGAAGTATGTGTGCATCACCCATCTGTGTAATACTAATCGCGGCAAGGCTGGAGGAGGCATCTGGCCAGCCGCTCGCTTCCGCCGCCAGCGGTTAGAGCTCGTGGCTGAGAAGGCGCGACACTGCTGAGGGAGGTCAAGGGAGAGGGGTCGCGCTGCTCCGCCTGCTCCCGCTGTACGCCATCGCCGTCACCACCGCCGTCGTCGTTGTGTTGCCCGGGAGAGGCAGTCTGAGAGGGCCGTTGGGACAGGCGAGGCGTGGGGAGCATGGCCGTGGCGAGCGGGCTGCCGTGGGCTGCGGAGCACGTAGATGGTGGAGGTGACCGCGCTTGGAGTCCGGTTGGTGTGTCTACGCAGAGAAGAGACGGCATATATGGACGGCTGGGAGGGCTGCGAGAGGTGAAGGAGGAAAGCCTATTTATAGTTTTGTACGGCGGTGGAGCGGTGGCTTTGAATCAACAGGGTTTCTCTCGAACCACCCAGCGCTATCGATTCAAGCGGCACACACAGATGGAAACACACAAGCCAACAGCAGGCGAGGAAAACAATGAAGCATGCATGCGCAAGTCAACGGAGTCACATGGCCCACATGCACCCAAAATCGCTAACCGCACCCAACAGCACCCAAGAATTCAGCACACACGTTAACAAAATTTCAAATGAAAAGCTGAATACACAGCGCATTTATACACAGCCATTTATCAAAATAATATCACGTGTCATGTACACAATTCATCATGGATCACTTTCACACAAGTGGTGAAACCTTGGAGCAAAACCCTTGCCTGCAATAGAGGCTTGGGTACTAGTGGCCTGATCCCTGATGGCTGCGGAATGGCCTGTCTCTAGTGTAGGGCGACTGTTTGGTGTCGAGTCGAGCACCGCTGATTGAATCACATCCCAGGCCGTCCTGCGACTGTTTGGGGTCAGGTTGAGCTGCATCGTTGAATCAAACACACATCCCAGGCCGGCCGAGACGGTCTGCTTTGTCTGGATTTGTTTTTTTTACTGCTGCTTTCCTTCGGGTGTGTACAACCGAACTGGGTCAACAGCAGTTTCGCTGCAGCCCAGCGTTGTAGGAGCCATCTGAATAACTTGCTGGCTGCTTAATTATGAGGGAGGACCCAAGATGCAGTAACCCAGAGAGCAGGCCAAACAAGCAACAAGGATTTCAAAGGTAGCTATACTAACCTGTCTGACGAGTTGCTGCCGAATGAGCCGCAAGCTTTCCAAATTGTCTAGATCTGCAATACTGTCTAGTCTGAATTTATGATACTGTGTTGTGAGAGGCTGAACCTTACTTATTCTGTCTCTCATACTCTGCTGAATTTTGGATAAATTTGCACGTGCACGTAGTCTGGATCTGCTGCCTCCTTGCTAGGGCATGTCATTTTTTTTTTTTTTTGCTTCCAATAACGTACGTACTAGGTTGTGTGATTGTAGTCAATTTGGCTTTGTCGAACTTTGACATTTATCTTGCTCAGATTCAGATGTCTGTAATGTGAAGTAGTTCATCTCCTTCAATTTCTCCCAGATGTATCCATTAAGTGCCGTTACTTTGTTGGGAAGACATTTTAACTTGTTCAGACACTTACTAAAATGTCATTTTATCTGTCTCAACTCAATGCTGATGGAGTGACGGTGTGCTGACATTTCGAATCAGCTTTCTGCAATATTGATTTAACCTGTCGACAAACTAGCTACAGCCTGTAGCTTGGAACCTGCCAAAGGAAACGATGCTGTGGATTTGGTGGATAATATGCCTCCCTCCTGTCCGATCTGCCAGCTAGCTAGGGAAATGGCTTGTAATTACTTGTACAACTGAACTTTAGTCGCTCTCCATCAACAACTATCAGGGGATGTGACTGCTTGGGGTCGAGTCGATTGGAGCATCCTTTGGTTTGCTGCTCAGACCGTCTCCATTTGGTTTGCTGCTGGTCCTTTCCTTTGGGTGGGTGTGTTAGTGTACAATATGGCTCAGCAGCAGTTTAGTCTTCCATGTTCGCTGTAGCCCAGTGTTGATGTTGTGGATATCTGAATAATGCACTAGATTATGTCATGATTGTAATCAACTAGCAAAAGAGCCCGTGCGTTGCAACGGGAGAAAAAACATAACACACACTCTTAACCCAACAACCATCACCACAATAGGTCCATCTCCTTTATTTTTGCGAGGCATCATATTTGTGTTGCCGCTTATCCTCCTTCTCACACTCGCCGGTGTTGGCCTCAGTGTTCACACAAAACAAAAAAAATGTGTTTGATTATGTTTAATCCTAAGGCGTCTCTCTCTCCCTCTCCCTCCCCCCCCCCCCCCCCCCCCCCTCTCTAACTTTCTCTCACTCTCGCGATGAGAAATCTGTTGTTTTCCCCTGCGACATTTTTCAGAGGTATGCATGTGTAGTTATCGATGTTTTTTTTCCTATATTGTTATAGTGGGGTGTTTATTTGCAATCCGGGTCGCCGTCGGTACGAAAGGAAAACGGATCTTACGCTATAAATTATAAGTTTGCTCCCAAAATGATATTTTAAAAATATTTAACAGGTAAAATTAACATCATATTTAGATTCCACATATTTTTCTAATAAAATTTCATATATAATATGTTAAAATTGAAGGTACGGTTTAAAAGATACGGATAATTTAGAAAATCATTTATTTGACTTAAATATATTCCAAAATAATATTTAAAAATACTTAACAGGTGAAAATAAGCTCATATTCATATTATACATATTTTTCTAATCAAATTTCATATATAACATGTTTAAATCGAAGTTACGGTTTAAAAGATATGGATGCTTTAAAAAAACATTGTTTGACTTAAATATGATACGCGGATGAAAATTAACTAAAACATCGGGGGGTTTTCAGAAAAAGTAAAATAACGGTTCATGTGTGACTTAAATCTAGACTGCGGGTTGATTTCAACAAAACACAGGGATTTTTGTGTAAAATGCCATGACGGACCACAGAAACCTAATTTGCTTTATGATTGTATATATAATCAATTGGCTTTTGGTTGAACTTTGACCATTTAGCTTGTTCAGATATACTTGTAATGTGGATTTAACGACATGTCCCAGGTTTAGTAGAAGTTGGGATATATACTCATATTATTGAGCAATCTATGTGTGTGTCTAGTATTAGTTATTTGGTTGAGAAGACTTGTTGGGAGATTTTGCAAACTGTGATTGTTATCTCCTTGGGTACTGAAGGTGCTCCGGCAGTGCTGGTTAATTGCAACCCATCCATGTTGCAAGAGGAGTTAGAGCTTTTAACCTGTTGAGGAACTTTACATCACTCTGCAGATTGGATGAGTGGAAATTATAAGATGGATGAATATTGTGTTGTATTGATCTGACCCTTGTGTAGGGTATATATAGGAGTACAAGAGGGGTAGAGACTTGAAGTACAAGACAAGTTACATGTGGTTTAAACTGATTCTATCTCTATCTCCTTATCGTTAACTTAAACCCAATTATATTTCCAACATTCCCCCTCAGTCGTAGCGGGAGTGAAGCGGACGAGTACGACTGGATTTGAAGTCTTGCGCTTTCGTCGTCTTCTCTGCTGCGCCATCATCAACTGCGTCTCTGATGGGTTGGCACCTAGGGCGGTGACTGCGTCCCCTTCTGGTGCCTTCATGCCTTCTCCTCTATTCCCTCCCGCAGTCACAGCGGGAGTGTCGTGGACGCAAGTGACGAGGCAGACGCTGTTGACTGGAGTTGTTGCCGATGAGTTGCTGTAGACGTAGCCATTAATGTCGAGGTAGCCGATCATGGTGATGTAGCCGTGGTCGATGGTGTGGTCATCGTGGATGATGAAGCCGCACAAAGCCGAAGGCGCAAAAAAAATACGCTATGACGGAGCTGCAGACGTGGACGATGCACCTTGCTGATGTCAGAGGGTGCCGTCGGCGATGAGTCCACCGATTTTGCCAAGACCGGAGGAAGCCATCGAGCACACATCGGTTTTGCCAGAACCGTGTGGCCGTGTAGGGTCGTCACTGTAGTGACGCCGTGTCGATGCAGTCGTGCCGTCGTGGATGACGCGGTCATTGCCGTCGTCGAGGTCACGTCTTGCAGAAAAGTCTGTCAGAGGACGCTACGTGTCCATCTTGTGGACGAGGCGGCAGCGACGGTGTGTTGATGAAGATGTTGGTGAAGACCACGTTGATGAAGACCTTGACGATGAAGTGTCGGCGATGGCGTCGCAGTGGCGTGTCGACGATGATGCGTCACTTGAAGGTGCAGTAGGTTGATGTAGATAGCTCCCGATGGAGTGAAGTCGATCGCTCGGTGCAGACGTAAGGTCGATGCAGTGGCGCGGGTTGCAGATCGGTCGATGGAGATGTTGGTGCAGTTTCGGCAGTCGGTGTAGATGCGTATGGGAGTTCGCCCTCCCGTGATTCATGGTGCCTGGTATTGTGGAGGCGTGGGTGCAGATCAGCTCGGTGTTTCTGGCGGTTGGCGATGGCTTGTGTGGGACTGCAGGCCCGTCGGGCTGTGGATGCCGCTCCCTTCTCGCCGGTCGAAGTAGAGGTGGCATACGCGGCAGGAGGAGGGACATGTCGGAGTCCAGATTTTGCTGCATGCGTCTCCTCGTACGAGATTGGTTTGCGTGGCCATGTGCATGATTCATGGATGGATATGTGTGCATGCAAGCTTGCTTTGCATGGGCGTACCTACGCATGGCTGGACGAACCTTTGGTGAAGCTTGATGTCGAGGGGCAAGGTGATGTGGCGTTGATGAAGATCGGATCACATGCCTGTTGGAGGAGCCGGCGTCCGCTGTTCTGGATCGTGCTCGCACGATGGCGTCCACGCCTGTGCGCGTGGCCCAATTGGGGAAGGCACCGGGCCGCTTGTAATACATCGATCCATGGCGTTGTTGATGTCGTAGCCGAGGGATCGACCCGCTGCTCGTCGGCGGGTGTGCGCTACCTCCGGTACATGGCTCGGAGCAGCTGCACGTGGTACCCCGCGTCCATGGTTGCCGGCTTGAAGTTCCGCGGGAGTTGGCACCGGGCCGCCGAAGCACCGATTTCTACTGAAGATTTTCGCCGGATAATGGGGTAGATCAATAGGTTTATTTGGAGGCTATGGAAAACTAATCTAATAGGATTTCGAAAACTAAAATTGATCTATGAAATCGATCTAATGATAAGAACTCAAAAATTGGATCTAAACTACAAGATCAATCTAATTTTTGATTGACCGGGTGCCGCGCCCCCAGGGAGAGGAGATTAATCTCCCCGGAGGCGGCGCGCTGCGGAAGTGGTGGAAGGTTCTAGGATCGGCGTCGTGAGACTAACCGCTCTAATACCATGTGGAAATTATAAGATGGATGAGTATTGTGTTGTATTGATCTGACCCTTGTAAGGGTATACTCCCCCCGTCCAAAAATACTTGTCATCAAATTGGACAAAAAGAGATGTATCTAGAACTAAAATACATCTAGATACATCTCATTTTATTCATTTTGATGACAAGTATTTCCGGACGGAGGGAGTATATAGGAGTACAAGAGGGGTAGAAACTTGGAGTACAAGACAAGTTACATGTGGTTTAAACTGATTCTATCTCTATCTCCTTATCTTTAACTTAAACCCAATTATATTTCTAACAGGATGCTGTGAATTTCTTGGATAATAAGTAGGCCTCTCTCATGACTCTATGCTCTGCTCAGGCAGGAATGGTCATTCTGATCTTCTACATATATTGTTGGTAAATCGTAAATTCTGGCCATTGTCCGCGCCAGCCTCGCTGATGTGATCCCGTGGTGGTTACACGGCCGGCCTCTGTTCACAAGAAGTACACACAGGCTTTCTTATTCTTGCTCACGTTGGAAGAAAGAGCAGGCCAAAATATGTAGCTGCGCTTGCATTGATGATCCATCATCTCCTTGAACCCTTTTGTTGTACAAGGTTTGTCATTGACTTGATTCAACTTTGAACCCTTTTGTTGCTCAGATATTTGTAATGCAAATTTAATCCATCTCCTTTTCGACACTTTCCAGGTTCAGTAGAGGTTGGGATGTAGTCTACTCACACTTGTAAACTAACATATCTATGTAGATTAGTTCTAGCGCCATCACTTTGCTGACAAGACATTTATCCTTCCAACTTGGTGAGGAACTATTATTGAAACTGTGATTTTATCTGTTCCGTTCAATACCGATGGTATGCCAGCAGTGCTGGTTACTGGGCATGGTGGTAAAATATCCTTTCCCAAGATGAATTAAAGCTTCAACTTTTTGAGAAGATGTCTGCACCCTGTAGTTTGGAGGCCTGTTGGAAGGATGCTGTGAATTTGTTGGATAATAAATAGGCCCGATCCCTCATGGCTGCTCTGCAATTGCAAACTTTGTCCGCCTGGAGAATGGATCTAATCTGTAAAGCAAATTTTCCACAGTCAAGATCTGGACTTTTCCTTGTTTCCACATATTCATTTTGTTGAACGATGACGATCTGCACCTCTGTTTCCAAAAGAATGTCTCCAGGTCCAGGGAGGCTTTCTTGTTGACAGTCTGTTGTGTCCGCTGTCGTTGCTATGGATGGGTGGTTGTAGCCATGGTTTGCCTTCGATTAAGCGTCCCACAAATTTCTTCTCATGTAAAAAAGCAAAGCTTTGACTTGGTTGTGAGGGAAAAAAAGATTTCTTATCTAAGGCAATTATTTGGCTGTCGCAATTGTTGTTCTATTTTTGTTTACATATATCCTGTTCAGATACTTGTAATGTGGATTATGTATCCTCTTCAACACTTGTTGTGGTACTCCCTCCGTCCGGAAATACTTGTCATCAAAATGGATGAAAATGGATGTACCTATAACTAAAATACATCTAGATACATCCATTTCATGCGAGTGCACGCGTGATGCTCTCTCTCTCTCTCTCTCTCTCTCTCTCTCTTCTCACACCCATCACTTAGTGGAGTGGAAAGAATCCACTATTTAAGTTGATTCCCCACCTCCTCTAATTTTAGAGTGGGACTAAAGATTACACCTCAACTTGCCATTATATACACATGATCTTTTAAGAGAAACTAGCACAAATGCCCGTACATTACAATAGAAGACATTGTTACCTTTCTCATGCGTTCACTTATTTTCGTCTGTCCCATCATTCTTCTCTCCCTAGGAGAGATCCTCTAGTACGTTGGGCATCGATTTTCTTTGCACAACATATTCCTTATTTTCTTTGGCGGGACTCAATCTCTTCTTGTCACCTCATCATCATCCTCCGCTTATTGATTGTCAAGCAGACTTATTGAGTAAAATAGACGCTGCCTTTCACATGTCTTTGAGAACCGGAAACGTGATCTCAACTTGCGGCATGGATAGATATGCGGTAGCTAGAAGATAAACTCATAGAAGATAAGCCAGAGGCAGCCAGGGCAGGAGAGCGGCATCGTCTTTCACGGACGTTCAGTGGAGATGTCAAGTCATGTCTGGCAGACAGGTCTACGCTGAGTCATGCCTGGTTGGCAGGTGCTACGCACGACAGATCTTCTAGAGTCTTCGCGTCTGGGCGGATGAGCGCAGGGCGGTGGCGTCGTCGGATATCCGGACTGGCAAGGATGATGCGAATATCTCTCTTGAAGATGGGTCAGTGGTCCAGCAATGATGGCGGCTTCTAAAACGTGTGCATGTGGTGTGCGCTTTAGGTAGGCTGCACCGGCTGTTGGTCCCGATACGTTATATGGATGGATCGGCGACGACACCGGTTTTAGACATGGGGAGTGAGAGCACTCCACATTATTGAGTTTGTAGGTGTGAGTGATGGTTTCGGGTGGATTGATGTATGTTCTTGTCAGACCTTTATGGAATAATTAATAAAGATGATTGCACGCATCGATTGATGTAGAGGCCAGGGGTTTTAACCTCCTTTGTTCTAAAAAATAAAAATAAAATATACCCAATCTCCCGGCCGTACAACAAAAATCTGCGAGGCTAAAAACCAACGTACGTAGCTAGCTTAATTACCAGAGACATGCGCATGCCATCTTCTCCTGGATCGTGTTCGGCACCAGAAGCTAAGCTGTGGAAGTTATCACTGTTAGACAATTGCCTGGCTTGTTGCGTAGTGCGTAGTCAAACGAGTAGATGGCGCCGTCAGAAGACACATCCCAGGCCGGCCGAGGCGGTCTGCTCTGCCTGGTTTTGGTGTTCTGCCGCTGCTTTCCTTTGGGTGTGTGTACAACAGAACAGGGTCAGCAGCAGTCTCGCTGCAGCTGAATGTTGTAGGTATTTGAATAACTTGCTGGCTGCTTAATTATGAGGGAGGATGGCGCCGTCAGATCAACAAGAGTTTGTTTGATCGATCTCACTTGCTCTACCTGCTAGTAGGATCCAAGCCAGGGGCCCGCAACGTAACCTTTTTTTTTGCATGGAAATACGTGTCTTATTTATATTATAAAGATGATAGTACAAGCCGTGTACATACCGATCTGACGAAACTGAAAAAACAGCAGAACGCTAGCCTTTGCACACAGGAACATCAACCAAGAAATAAAATTACAGACAAGACTGAAGAATCCTCTAAGCTTGACACCAACGCCCGTCACCTGCCTCTGGCACAACCATAGCAACCACCAAAGAAGAAAATGACGGATCACCTTCACACCCGAGCTCGACGTGGCTCCATCACTGATATGCAACTTTGCGGACCTCCAAGGTGGCTCGCCAATAAAGGTGAAGCCATTGCCGTCGGACTGGGGCAACACCACGGACACGCCATCGAACTATAGATCTGGCACCCCCGCCCAACTAAGACGTTGGAGGAGGAAACCAGACTATCTGCCACGAACCATGAACCCAGATCCACCACCTTCCAGATGCCGTTGATGCAGACCACAATCTGCATCTGCTTTTGAACTACCTCCCAAGCTCCACGCCGGCGCTGGAGCAAACGCCGTCGCAACGGCGGAGCCCGAGGACACAAGTCCATCACGAGGATGCCGCCGCCGCCACACCATCCTTGCTTGAACAGTCTGGTCTCCAAATCCACCCCAAAAGCGGATCACCTCGTTGGAGGAGGATCTGAAGATTTATCAGTCGGCGCCGCCATCACCATTGCCGAAGCCATGACAATAAACAATCTAAAATCGTAAGAAACTAATGCCTAAAACAATCGACACACGTGGACCCGACGACCCTCCTCACCACCGATGACCGAGGTCGTCAGTGAAGGGGAGATCGCCTTTCTTTCTTCTCCGAAGAAAGCAACCCGAAGAAACTACCGATTCGTACCGAACGCAACGTAACCTGAAAACTCAAAGTATGGCTTTGGTTGCACGTATCTTTCTATCACCGGTCTTTTTTGTCCTGATGCTCATCAGTCTTTTTCCCGAGTCCGGACAGTCACGCATGGCTTATCTTAACTTTTGTCTCATCTGATCGTTTGTTCGGTTGCCAAGTCCTTTCCTCAGCAACATAATTTTTCTCGGTCGATTCGCATGCCACACCTGCCAGTGCATGCATTGAATTCCGCCGACCATAGCATTTTGCACGACGTGCTACTAGACATGTGTCGTCTGTCTTTATTTACTAGCGCATTGGCATACGCCAAAGGCACCTTCGCGGTGCACTCTCCTCGCAGCGCTTCTCAACACTAGTTAGGGTTTCGTTTCGAGACATTTAGTTGCATTTGTAATGCTGATATATGTCCACTGTATGGAACATCACATATTTGTTGAACAAGAATACGAGGCTTGAGAGTGAGATATGATAAGCATTTATCGAGAGTTCCCTTATGTGTTCGCTCGAAAGAACCTTGTGGGAACCCGCAAACTAACACCTTCTTTGGTCAATCCAGTATCATGTTGACCATAAAAAGTGAGATGGCATCATTGCAAAATGCTACAAAGATATTACACAGTTTTATTATTCTTGTAACAAGGCATACATTCTGACATGTTTTATAACATCTAGAACATTCATAAAAGCAGCAAAATGTAACAAGAGTGAAGTGCACCGTAGGTCCTTAAACTATTTCAGGGGTGTCACATAGGTCCTCGAACTATGAAAATCGTCATTTAGGTCCTCGAAGTACAGTAAGTGTGTCATCCAAGTCCAAAATCTCACTAACCCCCTCTAAATGGCCAGCTGGCATGGTGAACAGTGCAAAAAATAAAAAAATATGAACAAAAAAATCTGAAAATCTTTGGCATCAAAGATACCCCTGGTGCGTGAATAGTAAAAATGTTCATTAATTCAAAAAATGTTCGCGAATATGGGAAAAATATTCGTGACTTTAAAAAAGTTCACAAACAATAAATTTGAAAATATGTTCGCGAACCACAAATATTGTTCGTGGGTATGGAAAAAAATGTTCCCGAACCACAATTCCTGACTTTAAAAAATGTTAGTGAACTTTTTATTAAAGTCGCAAATATTTTTTCCGAATTCATCGTTCGCGAACATTTTATTAAAGTCACGAATATTTTTTCCAAATTCATCGCTCGCGAACATTTTTTTTAAAGTCATGAATATTTTTTCCAAATTCGTCGTTCGCAAACTTTTTTTAAACTCGCGAATATTTTTCCCAAATTCATCGTTCATGAACATTTTTTTAAAGTCGTGAATATTTTTTCCAAATTCATCGTTCGCGAACTTTTTTTAAACTCACGAATATTTTTTTAAAGTCACGAATATTTTTTTCCAAATTCATCGTTCGCGGACATTTTATTAAAGTCACAAATATTTTTCCAAATTCATCGTTCGCGAACTTTTTTTGAATTAACTATATTTTTACTGTTCACGCGCCAGGGTCTCTTCGATGACAGAGGATCTCAGTTTTTTGATATTTTTTTATATTTATTCTTTGTCGTGTACTCTTCATCACGCACAGGAATTCAGGACTGTTTGCCGCGACTGTTACGGTTACTGTTTATGTGCCAGCTGGCCAGTTAGAGCCTGTTAGGGAGATTTTGGACCTCAATGACACACTTACTGCACTTTGAGAACCTAGATGACGATTTTCATAGTTCGAGGACCTACATGACATCCCTGGAATAGTTCAATGACCTACAGTGCACTTCACTCACGTAACAATGCACAACAACTCCATCTCAACCATAGATAGTCGATGCAGTCCATGTGGCCTCACTCCTTGGGCTCTCCATAGTATTCTTAGTCGCCCCCTTCATCTTCATATTACTCCGAGGTAAACAACAAAAAACATAGCTATGAATATGTTAGGTAGTCAACGCACACCCTCATGATAGACCTATTATCTACATGTAGCTTACAAGTAAGGCTATATGACTTACTTGCGTAAAAGCATTTTATTTGCACTATGATACTAGTTTTGATAAAAAAAGACTAGACGAATACATGGCTTTTATCTCCAACATAATACGGCCTCCTCTTATAATGGTATCCTTGGTCATTTATGTTCTATGAAACAGGCTTTTGTTTCGTTTTATAGATAAAGCAAATACCAAGTCATGTGCTCTTTTTATTTCGTTTACTAAAGTTGAGCAAACACAAACATGTTTGAGTTTTAGAAAAAAAAAGTATGCCAGCCAATTTACTTATTGAACAAAAATATATAAAAAAATGGAGCTACACAACAATGTTAAGACAACAATTTTTAGCCCGTGCAGCGGCACGGGTTGATGACTAGTAAGGTACAAATATGTGTGCCATATGTACGAGCGTTTGTGTCTGCACTGTGTCACGGATAAAGAAAATATTGGCCAACTAATACTTTGCCCCCCCCCCCCCCCCCCTTCCTGATTTTCAGGGGGGTGGGGCCGTCGCTCCTCCTTTGGTGCAATCACAGATTGCCACTTCAAATTTACCCCGTAAAAGGCCCGTAACACTCCGTTGACGTAGCATTGCTCTGAATGAGAGATGCTTCACCGCTAGCTACGTTCCGCCACCGCTTGAAAAAAACAATTTCGGGGGAGATGGGCTCCAAACTTTCTCACCAGGCTAAGCCAAGCGCGGCTATATATTGCCCGTGCATGTCACTAGCTAGCATAGGAACAGCAAGCTAGATAACTGAGATCGATTAGTATGGTGTCTCCTAATGCTACTGGCTCCGGCGGCGGCGACTTGCCCATCCGCGTCCTGAGACGCGGCCTTGTCAAGGCTTCCGACCCGTCTTTCGAACCGCACGTCGCCTCCTTCTCGAACCTGGACCTCTACGCTGGCGAGGGGCAAGCCTCCATAGTATGCCTCTACCCCAAGCTCCCAAATGCCGGCGACTTCCAGGCGGTGGTCGCCGCCTTCGAGTCCGTCCTGCCGTCCGTGCTCAACGTCTTCTACCACTACGCCGGGCGCATCCGCAGCAACCCAAGCTCAGGCCTCCCGGAGCTGCTCTGCGACAACCAAGGTGCCGAGCTCGTCGTCGGAGAGGTCCAGGCCACTATGGCTAGCCTGGACTACGGCCTGGCGGAGCAGTCCCTGAAGAAGATGATGCTGCCGTACCCCGAGGAGGTGACTCTGTCGGTGCAGCTGCTGTCCTTCTCCTGCGGCGGCTTCTCCGTCGTGTGGGGCAACAACGACATCGTCCACGACGGCCACGCCATCACCATGTTCCTCAGGATGTGGTCCCAGCTCGCCCGAACCGGGAGCTTCATTGACGACGGACCGCCCAACCATGACCGCTCCGTGTTCCGCCCTCGCAGCCCGCCGTCGTACAGGGCCTCCATCAGCGACAAGTTCGCGATGTACGACCACCACCAGATGGTCAACGGGCTGACGGCCCACGACAGCTTCGTCGAGCGCCTCTACTACGTGGAGGCGAGCGACATCGCCAGCCTGCGCGAGATGGCAAGCACCAAGCTCCAGCGCTCGTCCCGCGTCCAGGCAGTGTCCGCGTACCTCTGGAAGGCCCTCGCCGGCGTGGTGGCCGCGTCCCGCGTGCACGAGGAGCGCTGCTGCATGGGGTGGATGGTGGACGCGCGGCGGCGTGTCAGGGCGCCGGAGCTCGTCCCGGCGATGCGCAACTACTTCGGCAACGTGGCCATGTACGCTATCGCGGACGCAACCGTGGAGGAGATCCGGAACAAGGAGCTGGCGGAGGTGGCGGCCATGGTGCGCGAGGCCATCACGTCCATAGACTACGACGAGTACATCCAGGAGCTGGTGGACTGGGTGGAGGAGCACAAGACGGAGAGGAGGATTGAGAAGGGCATCCTTGGGCTGGGCACGCCTACGTTGAACCAGACGGTGTTCGCCTCCTTCCCGCTCGACACAGACTTCGGCTTCGGCGATGCCGTGCTGGCCATGCCCATGTGGGACTTTGAGAGGCTCAGCTCGGGCTACCTGTCGGTCGGAGCTCGGCCGGGAGGCGACGGCTCCTGGCTTGTCAACGCCTACATATGGCCGC
Organism: Triticum aestivum; assembly: GCF_018294505.1. NCBI lineage: Eukaryota > Viridiplantae > Streptophyta > Magnoliopsida > Poales > Poaceae > Triticum > Triticum aestivum. The sequence continues at coordinate 7,188,823 of NC_057795.1, read as the reverse complement.
GCCTCGCGGCGGCCCTCGAGTCCGACCAGCAGCACATCTTCAAGCCTCTGACGGCCGAGTACCTAGGGCTCGCCTAGTAGACACCTCGGAACACCTGACGTGTTTCACTTATCATTTGATGGATTTTCTTTTAATTTGTAGTATCGATTCTCAAAGAAAATAATTTACGTACCCGAAATTACGGTGATCAATAAAATGTTTTGGGTATTTGATCAGATATGCATATCCTCCTATGGCAAGCAACATATCGTCTCCTCGCTAGCGAGTTGTGTTCTTGTCTTTTAGTACAAAACAGTGTAAATTAAGCAAGAGATAGACATAATTAATCACAAAACATACTTGTCACCCACAAGCCCCCATCACTAGTCGAAATGGGACTCGGTTCGTGCATACGAATGGTTGATGTAGATACTCGTGAGCTGGTTCCGGTAAATCCACAACAAATTATGCTTGTGTCGAAGTGGACACGTCTAGATGTGGCAGCCACGCCTGGATGGCGATGAGAACGGCTTTCAGGTAAACATGACTAGTGTAGAACCGCACGTTTTTTTTATTTTATAAAAGGAGGATGACCCCCGGCCTCTGCATCTGGTCGATGTATACGGCCACTTTCTTAATTATTCTCACAAGACCTTACAAAGTCATACAACAGTAAGATTAAAGCCGTCGTCTAAGCAACAAACCGTCGCTACACCTATCCAGTTGATGAAGGGTTGCTAATACCAAACAGACATCGCAACCAAGCCTAACATCTAGGACCTGAGACCCCAACCTAGCCACTTGCCGGGTCTGGGGCACACACTGGTCCGGCGTGCTCTCAGAGGCCGCCGCCGCCAACTGCCACCGCCCCATCTTCAGAACTGTACTGATGCATCAACATTGCTCGGTCAAGCTATCGTCGACGCCACCACGCACTAGTAGAAAAACACCTATTAGACCCGGTTCGTAAGGGCCTTTAGTCCCGGTTCATGAACCGGGACTAATGGGTCGTTACTAATGCCTACACCCATTAGTCCCGGTTCAAACACGAACCGGGACAGATGTGCCTCCACGTGGCCGGTCCGTCGAGCCCAATCAGGGGGGCCTTTGGTCCCGGTGGGTGCCAGATGTGCGTCCACGTGGCCGGTCCGCCGAGCCCAGTCGGGGGGCCTTTGGTCCCGGTTGGTGGCACCAACCGGGACCAAAAGTCCATTTTTTTTACGAAGTGGCTGCTTTAGGGGTTTTGGGGGTTATTTTTAGGTTGTTATTAGCTAGCTAATAGAGAGAAGTGTCCTCTCTTATATCTTCGTCCTTGGTTTATCAACGCTGCTGCTATGTTCATTTCACCCGCTGATATAACATGCTCATGCATGCTCGCATCATACATCATCATATATAATAACAAGTCCTACTAATCATGCATCATCATACAACTTCTACTCGTTATTAATAATAAGTCATACGATCATCATCCTCATAGTCATCGAACCCAACCCTATGTAATTGTTCTTAGCACATGATCATCAGTATCAGGTAGGACCTAAACACCCTTAAGGTAAAATATCATAAAACAATATAGACCCTGACTCTCCGTTATGAAGAATGGCGATCATCCTGTCTCCAATTCTTGCCCTTCGCTGCTTTTTGCTTCCAATAAGCTCCTTACGACTGTCCATACATTTTTTCTACTCTTTGATTGTTATGTCTTCACTTCTTTTAGAAACCCGGTATGGACAGTTGAGATTCGTAGGACGACCTGGTTGTATGTTCAAAACATGAAGGCTACCATGCGTATACATCAGATGAGGCACACAATCATTTGGGATTATCTGTTGAAAAACATAATAATAACTTCGTAGTTAGCAATGATGTACTATTTTTAGAAGTGTGCAAAAAGATGCACGGATGTTGTAATAGTAAAAAATAATCTTACCAGGGTATCTCCATGGTAGTTACCGTAGTTCAACACGTGCACTAGTGGCACGTATTGACCATAATGTTGAGGAGTTTGATTGTAGATATTGTAATTCTTAAGATCAGTACAAAATCCGACCAGATGATTTTTCTCCTGATAAGTTAATTCGGAGCCTTCGGTGTAGTAGGTTCTGTCTACCATCTTCCGCACATTCTTTGAAGAATGAAAATAATCTTTCAATGGAGATAAGTTGTCAACTATTTTGAAATAAACAATATAAATTACTTAATAACTATGTTAAGCTCACATGGGGGAAGAATTGGAGGTGTATCCACAATGACCCAAATCGAAGGTCCCTCTTGCTCGATTGTAGGATCACCAAGATCCATGGTGACAAGCATACCCTCATCAAGACCATACATCTTGCAAAGTGCTTCCCAATTTTTGCAACCAAAATGGGTTACACTCTGAGCATTGTACAGCTTTACTTGAAAATCCACACCATGATGGGTACTTAGGATAATTTTTTTGGTTTCGAAACTTTCATGGTCTTCAAAACCCATCCTCTCCAAGACATAGCGTCTTGCAAAGCATGGGATAAGCTAGTCGAATTGGAAAAGATGAAAAATATTGTCATGATTAAAATATTTGAAGTCATGGTTAATTACAAAAAAAAATATTATCGTCGGTTGCGTACCGTATGAACATCAAAGGTCTCCTCGAGCTTAATGTTGAAGCGACGATCTTCGTCCAGCTCAATGAACCTGTCGCAGATACCTCGGTTGTCATGGCACCAGTCGCACTCCCCCTTGCGGTTTTCGTCGTCCGAGTACGACATTTCCGGCCTATGTTCATAATTCAAATATTAAACTAGATTATTAATCACGGGTTGACTATCGGTGATGTACATAGCTCCTCCTTTCATTCCTGAGTGCATTATTACACCAAATTGTATAGCACACGGGAATGAAGGAGAACTTATCCAATATGAGCATTCAATAAGCAAAACCAAATCATAAAATAAGCAAAACCAAATCATAAAATAAAGTAGTATTCAAATTAGCATGCGTTCAATAATTATAAGCAAAAGTACATCATCTCTTGGTGTCCATACATCGTCGAATATTATCACTAATATAGCATCACTAATACAACTAGAACCGTAGCGCCCGACGGGTATCGACGCGGGCGGTGGACACCCAAAGATAAGGAACCATCACAAGATCATAGCTCCAGTGAGATCCCTAAAGAACCTGCCAGGTATTGTCGAACCTGCCCTCCAATGCAACTATGTAGCGACGGACGTGCTCGTCCTCCTCGCTAACACGGTGACGTACCACCTCCCGGTGACCGGAAGCCTCGGCACTGTCACTGGCCCACGCGACCGCCACCAAACAAGGATCGGGTCAACAACGGGCTACCTCCTCACCAACCTACGTCCCCCGGAAGGTAGCACCTCCCAATACCAGCCCGGCGGAGCCCAGTCCCGAACATGGCCCTGATCAAGCAAGCCTCCACCGCTGAGTCGACGACGACGAGGATGCGGGATAGGCATCTCCAACGTCGATGCGGGAACTACTTCTATATATAGTTAAATAAAGTAGTTTTATTAATTAAATCAACTATCTAGTTCAACTACTAATTAAGCACTTACTATAAATAAATAAAGTACTATTTACTAAAAACAAACTACTTCTATATATAGTAAAATAAATTAGTTTATTAAATAAACTAGCTACTTACTAAAAATATGAACTACATATTAATTACACAATCTAAATTACACAATATGAACTACATATCTAAATTACACCACATCTAATCTAACAAAAAGATCTACACATCTAATCTAACAAAAAAATCTACTAACATAAAAAAAATCTAACATAATATGAACAAATTAATTACACAATCTAAATTACACAATATGAACTACATATCTAAATTACTACAAATCTAATCTAACAAAAAAACCTATGAACTATACAAAAAAATCTAAAAAAAATCTAACAAAAATAAAAGAAAGTTGCTCGCGGACGACGACGGCGACGGCGAGGTGAAGCAGGGCGGGCGGCGATGGCGAGGTGCAGCAGGGCGGGCGGTGACAGTAGCGGGGCGGGGCGGCGATGTACTGTGTCGGGGCGGCAAGGCGGGCGGCGACGGCGTCGGGGCGGGGCGGCGATGGCGAGGTGGCGGCAGGGGCGGGGCGGCGACGGCGTCGGGAGAGATCAAAGTCGGGGCGGGGCGGCAGTGCTACTTGTATAGCAAAGGTGTCGGTCCCGGTTGGTGCCACAAACCGGGACCAATGCCCCTCTTTTGTCCCGGTTTGAGCCACCGACCGGGACCAAAGGCCTCTTTTGGGTAGCCCAAAGGGCGGGAAACGAAGACCTTTGGTCCCGGTTGGTGGCTCCAACCGGGACAAAAGAGGGGCATTGGTCCCGGTTGGTGCCACCAACCGGTACCATAGAGTGGCATTGGTACTGGTTGTTGCCACAAACCGGGACCAATGGACCCGTCTAATTTTTTATTTTCTGCAGCTGTTTTTTAGTTGATTCTTTCTGCAGCTGTTTTTTTAGTCCCACCTCGCCAAGCGAGAGGCACTCGCAGCTTTATAAGCCCTGAGTGCAGAGACGATGAAGAAGAGGCTCAATGCTCACCTGCACATTGGTTAGGTTCAAGCCTTGAGGAATAGGGTAGACTGCATAGAGCTATGTGCAGTGAAGTTGACACTATTCCGAAAGGCTTGAAGCAAATTAACGAGCATGGCGCCTCTTTTTTATTTTTAATGACTTATTACAACTCAAAAATAAAAAGAAAAAAATAAATATAGCAGAAAAGAAAAAAACTATATAAAAAACTACTCAGAAATAAATAGAAGCAAAAATAGTTGTGATTAACTTACTTAGAAAAAATGAGCATAGACGCTTATTTTTAATGACTTATTACAATTCAGAAATAAATAGAAGAAAAAATAGTTGTGATTAAGTTTACTAAAAAATTAGCATAGATGCTTATTTTTAATGACTTATTACAACTTAGAAATAAAAAGAAAATAAATAAATATAGCAGAAAAGGAAAAAAAACTATATAAAAAACTACTCATAAATAAATAGAAGGAAAAATAGTTGTGATTAACTGTACTAAAAAATGAGCATAGATGCTTATTTTTAATGACTTATTACAATTCAGAAATATATAGAAGAAAAAATAGTTGTGATTAACTTTACTAAAAAATGAGCATAGATGCTTATTTTTAATGACTTATTACAACTCAGAAATAAAAAGAAAAAAATATAGCAGAAAAGAAAAAAAACCATATAAAAAATTACTCAGAAATAAATAGAAGCAAAAATAGTTGTGATTAACTTTACTAAAAAAATGAGCATAGATGCTTATTTTTAATGACTTATTACAATTCAGAAATAAATAGAAGAATAAATAGTTGTGATTAACTTTACTAAAAAATGAGCATAGATGCTTATTTTTAATGACTTATTAAAACTCAGAAATAAAAAGAAAAAAATAAATATAGCAGAAAAGAAAAAAAACTATATAAAAAACTACTCAGAAATGAGCATAGATGTGCTTATAGAGAAAATTCAACCTAAATTCATAATAAATTTCTACTAAGTTCAGAGAAATTCAGTGTGAATTTAGGTTAAATTCCCTCTATAAGGGCATCTATTTTGATTTTGAGAGGAGCTCAACAAGGCAGAGAGGGAGGGGTTGACGAGGTGGGACTAAACTCTGACCGCAACGAGGACCAACCCTTTGGTCCCGGTTCATGCCACCAACCGGGACCAATGGTGGTGGGCCAGGAGCGAGGACCATTGGTCCCGGTTCGTCCCTCCAACCGGGACCAAAAGGTCCAGACGAACCGGGTCCAATGCCCCCATTGGTCCTGGTTCTGGGTTGAACCGGGACTAATGGGCTGGACCGGCCTGGACCATTGGCCCCTTTTCTACTAGTAACGGCGCCCAACGACACCTCCTCCCTGCGCGCAAACAGCTGAGCACGTCGCGGTCACCACTGATACACCTCAGTGCCATGCCGCTAGGTACCAGCAGTCGACACATCTTGAAGTCCTTGGAAGATCTGTCGTACGTAGCACCTGCCAACCAGGCATGACAAAGCGTAGCACCTATCGGTCAGGCATGACTTGCCATCTCCACCGAAGCTTCGTGCAAGATGAAGCCGCTCCACCTCCTGCCTCTGACTACCAGCGCTGCTCCACAAACGATGCTCCCAAGAGAGAAACGACACCACAGTGCGGCCATCGTCCGATCTGGAACACCAGATCCTAGGGTTTCCCCCGGAGCAGCACAAGTGGGTCGACAGTAGTTACACGACGATGCCTCCATCAAGGTAACGGCGAGGACGCCGCCATCGCCTGCCGCCGGCTCGGTTTTCACCGGCACCCATGTTTCCCCGACTCGTAGCCGGGACTAGATGACGGATCTGGAGATCCGACCACCTCCGATGGAGGAGATGACCACCACCGCCATGTCCCACTCAATGTTTTAGGTAAAAGGTTGCATAATTTTTATTGATAGGATCGCATAAATTATCAAACATATATATGGATTATCTGGAAAAAATGTTTAAAATCATGACTTCCTAAATAATTGATGATACCATTAGAGCACTAAGGGGTTAATACATAATATGGTCTAAATATATATGTAAGTCGGGTTGGACTGAACAAAGCCACCAGAGATAACAGAAGGCAGCATTGTATCGAAAGTAACTGGAAACCTCAAGCAGAAGGATCTAGCAAATAGCGTTTCAAACAATAAGGATAGAATATACCCTATTCATTTTCATACCATCAATAATAGCTTAGAAGCTCTATTAATTGGTTATTGAAAAGAAAAATGTATGCATCATTTGGCAGGACAATGCTTTTCTCAAGGATCTATAGATTGATGGCTTTCTTGCGTGCTTTGCTTGAAGATTCTTCGAAGAAAGTCTTGCTACCCATACAGAGCAGAAGAAGTAGGCCAACAATAAATTTCCAGAGAGAAGGTACAAGGTTATACTGAAAATTATCCGAGCAATGTTTGTTATATGAACTTTCTGAGGCATAATAATCTTTCACATAGTGATCATTACAATGTTTGTAAATGCGCCCCCTATGTGTTAGCAGACGCGCCTGGTATGTCTGCGTACGGTGCCGGGCAGCCTCTAATATGTGGTGTTCGGCAGTCACACCACTAGTGCAGAACTGTTATATGTGGTGCCGGGCAGCCTCTAGTATAGTTAATAATGATTGAATTAAATTACCTGTTGACTATCCCAAACAAGATGTTATAGTCAGTTTTTGCTTTGAGTAGTGAGTCCAGTATTTCAACTGTTCCGTCGTCAACTTTAATGATACACAAGACCCAGTGAAATCTGCATGCACACACGTTTGCATGTCTTAATTAAGCGGGCATATGTAAGGAAAAACATGTAGCTAGCTAGTAGGCAAAAACAGAAAAATTGTAGTACAAGACAGTGTGACTCACTGGAAGTTGTAAGGAAGTAGTATATCTTCATTGTATTTGAGGCGCTTCAAGAACTCTAGCATGTTGTCCTCTACGTCCTTTTGCTGACGTGGATTCATTAGCCATGTGTATTCATTAACGGTGTTTGGGTCAATGAACCCAATGCCAAAGCGTCCACCTTTTCTCATTTCATACATCTTCATCCTACATAATACCACAGAAAAGAATATAGTGAGGATAATTACAGGTAATGATTGATCAAAAGGATCACTACAGCTATCTTGAGACTTAAATTACAGAAAGAAATCACTTACAGACAATAGCAACTGATGATAGATTTGTCGAGTGCGTCTTGATTGTATAACTGAAACGGTTCAGAATACTCAACGGACAGAGCTTTCTCATGGAAGTAATGCTCCTCCTTGACATTCACCATGAGGGAAAATCGATCTGAAATGTTGGTAATGTTCATGTACCATTGATGCAATTCATACATTCTCGTTGGGAGGTTCTTGACCTTGTCTGGCGCGACCAAAGGTTGGCCCTGGACATATTTCCTTTTTATTTCATCCTCTCTAAGCACAGGCATGGGCTCGATCTCGAGGAGTTGTCCAACAGTGATGTTGAGAACTTCAGCCTGCATTATATGCTCCTCCGTTATTACCACATTGCCCACCTCGGGAACGTGCACTGTTTGCCCACAATAATATTGGGTGCGCGTACTGTCACGTGTTGTTGGTACAACAAGCGAGGGGATCGATTGCGCCGCCTGTTCTCCCAGCTGGGGAATGGTTTTCCCGCATTTTTGTCAGCTGCTTCTTGTTTGCTCGATCCCGATGTAGACGTGCTCGCCTCCTTTTGTAGACGTGCTTGATTTAACTTCCTGATGTGGCGCTCATAGTCTGTGTCAACAGGCTTGGGAGCTGGTGGTTGAGCCATACGAATGAAGTGGTCAATCGTTTCCTCAGGCACTTTCTCCCTTAGCGGTGGTGGCGGTTTTTGTGCAAAATGGGCTTCCACCTCAGCCTTCGATATGGCTGCGATTTCCTCCTCGGACCTGTCATAAGCCCTCTGCGGAAGAGGCGTGAGGCTTGGACCATATTTATATCGCTTGCGTCCGCCTGTACTTCCTGTACTACCTCGACTCGTACCGCTACGCACCATAGCTGCGGGGTGTCTCTTCTGCGATTGCTGAGGCGGCGGAGACGGCTGACGAGGCTGAGTTGGACGAGGAGGAGTGGCCTGAGGTTGTGCCGGACTTGGAGGAGGAGTGGACGTCTGACGCTGTGGCGGACTTGGAGGAGGAGGAGTGGCCTGACACTTTGCCGGACTTGGTGGACTTGCAGGAGCGGGAGACTGCTGACTCGGTGGCGGACTTCGACGAGGAGTCGGCTGACGTGGTGTCAGTGGCCTTCGAAAGATGATGCAATCCTTTTTCCATAGGATGATACGATGTTTGGCCTCTCCGAGAAAGCGCTCGCCGTCACCTCCAGGAATGTCAAGCTGTAGCTCCGAATATGGTGGGTCCACCACCTCATCAACCAAGACACGAGCATAGCCCACTGGAATCGGGTTGCAATGGAAGGTTGCCTCGGGGGGATTTGTAAAAGCAACGGCGTCCACCACCTTCATGGATATGTTCTTCATTTTGACGTGTAGCTCACAGTTAGTGTTCTCCGTGATGTCATCCATGGGGTATCTACCCAGCATTGTGTCGTCCTGGGCGGCCAAACCCACGCTGCTTCTCGGCATGGATGGGCCGGTGCTATCCAATGCTGGATCATCCGCTAGCTGCTGCAGCTGCTGAGACCCCCTTTGCTGGGTAAGTGAGTTGATCTGCTCCTGCTGCCGCTGGAATTTGACTGCCAATTCCGCTTGACTTGCTTCTAGGCCTTGAAGGCGTTCATAGTCCCGCTTCCTCTGCTAATCCTCCATCTTCCTCTTCTTCTCCTTCACAATCTTCTTTCTCGCACGGGTTCTTTAGTCGTTGTTCCAGTCTGAGAACCCCTCATACCACGGAATAGCGCCCATGCCTCGTGTTCTTCCCGGGTGTTCAGGATTTCCCAGGGCACGCGTAAGCTCGTCGTTCTCTCTGTTGGGCTGGAACACCCCTGATCGTGCCTCTTCTATTGCAACAAGTATCCCATCGTCGGCTCCCTTCAAACTTGCCTTCGTCGAAACATTGCCTGTCTTTGGGTCCAACTCCCCCCCATGCACATAGAACCAAGTCCTGCACCTGGGGGGCCAGCTCTTAGTAACCGGAGTGACACCTGCATCCTCCATCTCTTTCTCAGACTTATCCCAATTAGGCATTGCCACCGCATAGCCACCTGGCCCCAGCTTATGGAACTTATCCTTTTCTCGGCATTCTTCTTGTTTATTCTCGACCGTTCCTTAGCTAATTCCGAATCCCTGAATTTCACGAAATCGTCCCAATGAGCACGTTGCTTCTCTAGTATTCCCTCGAATACTGGAGTCTTCCTTCCTCCCTTGACGTACTTGTCCCATTCACGATTCTTGTGGTTCTTGAATGCAACCGCCATCTTCCTAAGAGCAGCGTCCTTGACTTTCTGCACATCTGCTTCTGTGAAATGATCTGGTAGGGTGAAATGTTCCATGAGAGTATCCCAAAGCAGATCTTTTTGATTCTTGTCGACAAAAGTAACATCTGGACGTGGAGCAGCGTCCTCTTTGTCTTTTTGTCTTTTGTCTTTTGCTGGCTCTGTCCATTCTTGAAGGGAGATAAGGAGTTGGGCCTTCACAAGAAATCCGCACTGACGAACGAACTTGTCCGCAATCTTCTTAGGCGCTAATGGTTCGCCATTAGGTTTGACTGCCTCGATATTGTACTTTACGCCCTCCTTCAACTTTTTGTTCGGGCCTCGTTTCGTCCTTTTTCCTGAAGATTTGCTCGATCCGGATGGCTGAAAGAACAAAGATCGATTCGTTAATATATCTGCAAGTCATTTAAAACATGTGATGATCACCAGATACCTGCTTATATAAATATATATATACCTCGCCGGTCTTTGTTGTTTTAGGATCAACATGTTCTTCGTGATCGTCATAACCGTAGTTCATGACTTCATCAATTCGGTCGTCGCGATCGAATATCATATCACCCTCTCCGGTGTTGTTTAGAAATTCGGAGCCGTCATAATCTTCTTTATTCTGATCATCATCTGGCCCGCGTATCATATCGAACATGGTCTGTTCTCCCTCTCTGTCGGTATTGTCTGACATAGCTTTTATTTAACTAATCCAAAAGAAATATAAAACAATTTAGTATTCAAATTACATCGTCTCCAATAATAGATATAATCTCGAATACATCGTCTAGAATAATAGATATAATCTTGAATACATCGTCTCAAATAATATATAATATTAAATAGTACATCACTGGCTAGGTAGCTAATTAAAGATCGAATACTACAGAAAAATCTAGGACACTCGCGGTTCCTGCGGCGCGGGCGGTGGACACCCAAAGAGAAGGAACCCTCACAGGATCATAGCTGAAGTGAGA
>NC_057795.1:6871767-6877514 GCF_018294505.1 Triticum aestivum | reverse complement strand
GAAGCTGGTGCCGAACTGTGAGTACCTTGAGCCATGGCGGTAGTGGGGGTGAGTGAGTACCTTGAGCCATGGCGAGGAGGACGCAGATAGGCGAACTGTGAGGTATTTTTTTTTGAGACAAAGGCCAACTGTGAGCTGGGCTTGTGACGTTGGGTCTGGGAAAAACATGGCCCAGTTCAGAATTTGGTTCCTGTATGTTGGGCCTAATTACTCGCTCCACCTGTGGGCCTCTGTTTCAACCCCATCTATCATTTCCCTCAAAGAAAAAAACCCATGTTACTAAACAAACACATTTACCGCCCTTATTAAAAAAACATATACCCTTACTCAGAGAGATGGGGCACCCTGGATCTTTGCATGGCATGTAGATTGTGATTTCTCTGTTAGTTTTGTGTGTCCTCGCGATGATGGCTGACAATGGAGGTGATATCGTGTGGAGTGACGATGACCCTGGCTCGATCCATTCCCGTCATGACCACGCGCCATATCCCACGTCGGGGAGTTCAGTTTCTCCCGTTTGTGTCACATTCATACCTAATGGTGCATTGTGCAAGACAATAGTAAATCGGTTAAATTCCTATCTATGCGTAACAAAACATGCATCCTCTTATTGGCCACAGTATTAGTATGTTCTACATTACAAATGTTTTATCTCCCAACCAAAAATAGTTATCTTGAGCTGCCATATAATTTCATGCTTCCTAACACTTGCCATACTTCAGTTAATAAATAAGCTTTTCCCGTTGATGCCTTGCTTCCATACAATTTAAATCTTAATTTATTCACAAAGCACAACTTTGTTGATGCCTTGCTTCCATACAATTGAAAATTTTAATTTATTCACGAAGCACGACTTTATGCATCTGATCATGCTAGCAATCAAATTTTAATGTCTCCAATTTGTCTTTTATAATTATTGTGAGAAAATGAAGCTATTGCTTCCTATCAACCATACTTACTCAAGTTTATCACAGATGATTCTATGATAATGAAATTTTGCTTGAACCATTGTATGTCGGTGCTACTTTTATTGTACTAACATTTCACTGAAATTTAGGTTGTAGTGGTGGTGTTGGTGGTAGATCTTGAATGATCCATTTCACTGAAATTTAGGTAGTGGTGGTGGTAATGGTAGTGCTAGTAGTAAGTGACAACATTTGTAGTAGTGGTGCTAGTAGTAAGTGGCAACATTGTCAGTAGTGGCAGTGTGGTAGCACCACCACCACCATCTATGTTCAGGTCTTTAATCTAATATATCCTATGAAACGAAAAACTAAATATGGTAAAAGATACAAATATCACATGACATGCGCGTTGTAATTCCAAATGAAATTACCATCAAGTAATAATTTGCGAGGTATTTTATGACAAGGAGTAAAGGAAAGGTACCAGATTTTTATTTGACTGCAAAAAAGGTACGATATTATGGCAGTTACAACATCCATACCATACGTAGATGGTATGGATACATACCAAGAGGCCCAGCCGACCTATTTGCCTTGGTTGATTTTGTTCGTACAAGTGGTGGCGCACTTGCCGTTGCATTCACTCGTGCACTGCTCACTAGTTAGCCTCATGCAGTCCGCGCACGAAGAACTGCCAGAGCAAAAGCCATAGCATGACCGGGTCGCCTCACCGTCGCAGTCACAGCTACTAGTGGTGCAACCTACCCTGCACTTGCCGATCGCGGAAGACCGGCAGTCCTCGCAGCTGGGGACGTCGCAGTACTTGCGGCACTTCGGGGGAACAGAGACTCTGCACATCCCTGTGCAGTGTGGGCCACACTCGCTGCACCGCATCGCCAGCGCCGGACCCGATGCTGGTGCCGGGGTCGTTACTAGTTCTTCTTGGCCCAGCGACGGGGAGCTCCCCACGGATGGAAGGATCACCATGGCAAGCATGGCGAGAATGGTGGCCGCTTTGAGAGCGAGGGTAGGTGAATCTGGAGGCATGTTGAAGAAGAAGTGTGTGAAGATCGACGCTAAGCGTGACTGCGTGAGTGGTGTGCCTTTAAAGGAGCATCCACAGGGATGTTATTTATAAGCACCCAGGGACCCTAGCTAGGTAGTAACTGTGTTCACCTGTCAGCTAAATATGCATACTAGTGCCGGTGGTGTGTTGTGTTTCACAAGGGCAAAGATGTTGCTTCTCTTCTCAGGTCTTTTTGCAATAAGTGGCATGCCCACCACATGTGGCCAAGCTGCATTGTCTATATACAGCCACATATGTACGCACTCACTCTCGTACGTGTCACAACCACTGGCACGCTGCAGAGAACACATGTGCCACCAGCAGACTCAAATAATAGTTATGGCAATTATTACTCGGATGTTGATTTAAATTATTTTTCTCATATCCACGGTAGAAAGATAACGCTTTACAAGGGACATTTGATCCAAGAGAGAAAAATGACATATTTCCCGCCTCTTCAGGTTCACTTAACCAAGCTCTCAAACACCGACAACATCAGTGACGACTATATCCATTTGCTACGGGAGAAACCAGGCCTTCTCCCCCCGCCCTCATCCACACAACAACAATGACAGTCCGATCGAGATCCCCTCAACGGGGCTAGGTGGTCATACTAAAGACCAAGCATGACTAAAGCATACTCTCACTTTATTATACAACTTGAAATATTTTTCATTTTGTATATTAACTATTGATGCTAAATGGTGAATGTAGTATAAAAGTAACAAATTGATCTCATCCATCTAGTATCGCTTTTGCTATTGTGTAGTGCACAATGCCGACAATTTCTAGACAGGCTACCGAGGAGATATCAGGTACATATAGGACAATCACTACAACCTGTAGAACAAATATAGTCACCTGTTGATAAAAATAATCAAGTTGCATAATTGATCGGCTGAAAGACTTATGATTGATGGAACGGCAGTACTAACAAAAGAAGTAGGTGGTAACGCCTGTATAGAGGATATGTATACCATACACTAACCATAGCTGTAGAGCAGAAGCAACTAATCTTCAAGTGCGGTTTTCTCCTTTCTCTCTTCACGACAAACTCACCATCGACAGTTCCTACACCATCGAGGCTACAAGCAAGACAAGAAATTGGTGGTCCTAATCAGTCTATTCTCCCTTCACCTCCTTGACCTTGACTCTCCCATTTTCTTTGTTTACCTCCAATATCTTAAATGGACTGAAGCTAAACATGTCCATATCACACCCAACTTGACATCCTAAGGCATGGGTATATATAATACTTGTACACATCTCTAGTCCTTGTTACCTCTTTTTAGGAAGAAAAAAAATCTTTGCACGGTATATGTGTTGAATGAGCCGTTCAGGTTAAACTGCGGAGTCTTGTGACCTTGCTTGGCACTACATGAAAGTTGGTTACTCTGGATCATTCTACATGCATGTTTAGTTTCCAATTCCATGCCGGAAATGAAGGAATGGACAGAAGTTCATGAATGAGTGACTGGTTGAATGAAAGTTGCATTTGCAAACAGGATAATCATGAATGATCTAGTCCAGAGTAACCAACCTCCATGTAGTAGGACTTAATATTCATGTTACATTTGTTTTGATCATACTCAGAGTAACTCCAATAGTTCTTGTATCTGTAAACTCCAATAATTTTCCAACAAGTCCGGTAAACCCGGAAACTTTTACAGGATCCCTTATAATTTCCCCAAACTTTCCTTGCGTTTACAGGAAAATGACCCTTCCCATATAATTTTGGTGGGCTGAAACTGCCTGAACTTTCACATCGAACACCCTCGCGCCGCTACGCAGCCCCCTCGCCGTCGGCCCGCCTCACCTGCCGCCCGCACTTGTCCGCCAACGCCTGGCGACCGCCCGCTGTTCAGCCCGCCCACCTCTCCCTGCAGCCACTGCTCTGCCGCTGGTAGTGTCGCCTGCCTACCTCTTCGAGCCAGCCAGCCGCCTCGCCAGACCTTCTCTGCGCCTCCCCGCCCACTTCGTCGGACCTTCCCTGACCGACATCACCTTTCATTTTCTCAGTGACATGTTAGGTACCTTGTGTTATGGACCAATTTTAAAAGAGAAATAGGAAAAAAAACATATTCTAGGGGTACATGTTTACGGGAACTGAGAAATTAGTCATCCATCAACCTCCCCTAAATTGTACAGACACCCCGTAAGACGACTTCTTAGGAAGATTTTTATAGGAGCTATTGGAGTTGCTCATACCATCACATCTGGGAAGTAAAAACAGACAGTTTTTCATGTCCATTGCTTGCAACGTGAAAGATGAATGAAATGGAAATTGACAGATTTAAGGTAAGTTTTTGGCTCCCTCCAAAGATCGGCATATCATAGCAAAGAAACCTAGAGGAAAATATTGGAGAAAGTGGCATACAAACTAGGAATTATTAATAGTAAATTACGGTACTGTACAAAATCCATCAAAATCTTAACATCATTACGGCCCTAGGATAAAATGGCATATACTCCATTTGGTGCACGATTAATTTGTAAATAAAAATAGCATATGAGCCTGGGCTGCAGAAATGCACAGAAACAAAACATTCGCTTTTGCGTTGAAGAAATAAACGCTTAGATCTGTTCTTGCAAGGAGCTATCAGTCTTAATGTCATCAAGACGTAAGAAGAGAAAACACATTTGCTTATGTTGTGATAAAAAAATATTAATGAAAAACCACATTAGCGCTGGATGCAAGGCTTCTATCATCTTCACAGTCATAGTGATTCTCAGATGCCTTTCTAATAATGATATACTCCCTCCGTCCCAAAATAAGTGTCGCTGATTTAGTACAAAGTCACACTATCTTTCCAGACATAACCAAAGAATGGAAAAGATTCCTCAAGAGTCTCGGGTCCCAGAAGCGCGTGATAAATGCCACCGAAGCCTAAGACTGCGGAGGAAATTAGGTGAAGTACGCCAGATACAAAGTACGGAAAAGTATCTAGAATTCCCCCCCTCCCCCCGGGCCCTACTCCCCAACCTAGAGTAGCTAAGTGTGGAAGTAAAATCAACCCTTGTTCATACATGGGCTTTTCTGGTACAAAATGGGCCACTTCAAATAGGTTCATTGCTCCGGCCCAGAATACGATTCATTCGGCATGGGCTACATGAGCTCCAAGAAGTTTACCGGACAAATTGATAAGTCTGGCATTCCCAACCAACCAAGCAAAGCCAGTGGTTTCTTGGTCACGACCAGCTAAAACGAAAGTTCCATTAAAGAGTGTTTCCAGGAAATATAAGATTTTCATGAGGCTGATTCTGAGCTTTCATCCACGCACGAATACCCTTGTTTAAAAGAATATTTTTGATGTAGAAAGTCTCAAATTCAGAATCTTCCGATGCACGGATTTCCTGGGAAACAAAGTCATAGGCACGTAAGTTCAGAGCCAAGCCAACTACGCCAATAGCACTCATCCATTAACCGGTGACGGGTACAAATAGCATAAAGAAATGTAACCAGCGTTTATTGGAAAAAGGAGCATCAAAGATTTGGGACCAAAAGCGGTTAGCAGTGACCATTGAATAAGTTTCTTCAGCTTGAGTTGGGTTAAAAGCACGGAAGTGGCGGAAGATGACGGGCGACACCGCGGGCGCTCCCGCAGCCGGTTGCGCCGCCGCCGCCGAGACTCCTCTGTCGCCCTCCCCTTCTCCCTCCCTGCAGGCCCCCTCGCCCGCGGCTCCGCCGCCGCTCCCCGCGCCGGCTGCCCTGGGCGCCTCCTTCCGGTGGGCCGACTGCGCGGACGACGCCCCCTTCCCCCCTCCCCCCTCTCCGT
>NC_057795.1:6869407-6871298 GCF_018294505.1 Triticum aestivum | reverse complement strand
AGGGAGGTGCCGGCCAGCGCCTTCTGGCTCCCTCGAAGCCTCTCCCTCGCCCATCCCTCGCGCGCCGCCTCCCCTGCTTCGGGCTCGTCTCGCCCCGATCCCCCGCCCCCTTCTGCTCCCGCCCTCGCCCCGCATCCACCTCTCGCCGCGCCTCCCCCCTCGTCTGGCCGTCCGGCGGCTTCTCTGACGCCGGTAGCCCGCCTCGCCCTGCCCCCTCCCGCCCGGTTGCGGCTCGCCATGCCGCGCGACCAGGCGGACCTGGCTCCCCGGGCGAAGCGCAAAGCGGGGGGTGATTCTCGCGACTCGTCCCGGCCCTCCCCCGACTCCCTCCGACGGGAGGAGGAGCTCCGGCGCGAGCTCCGGGAGCTCCGGGACAGCCGCCGCTCCCCCTCCCGTCGGGATGACCGGGCCCGGTCACGCTCGCCCCGAGAGTCGTCGGGCAACTGGCGCCGCCGGCGCTCCCCCTCGCCCTCCCGTCGTAGGGACCGGTCCCCCTCCCCCGCCCGTCCGGTTCGTGATGGCATCCTCCCCACTCCGGACACCCGCCGCTACGTCCCGCCTCACGCTGCCTCGGGGTCCTCGGCCCCGGGTCCGGCCTCTGGGGGCGCTCCCGCCCGCGGCCGCCCTGGCCCCGCCAAGAAGAAGAAGCGTCGGGGTGCCCGACCCACTCCGACCATCCCTCCATCCTCGGGTCCGGGGGCCCCCTCCGCTCCGGGCCCCGTCTCCGGTCTTCCTCGCCCCCCTTGCTTCAACTGTGGGGTGAGGGGGCACTCCCAGGTTGCCTGTGTCAACCCCCAGTGCTGCTACCTCTGCAAGGATCCGGGCCACCCCGCCATTCTGTGTCCGGACAGACCGGTGGTGTCCGAGCTCATGATGTATGGCCACGACATCGAGGGGTTGGGCTTCTTCCACCTTGAGGTCCCGGATGCCCCTCCGCCTTCGCCCTCTCTTCAGGCGATCGTCACGGTCGTTGACGGGGTGGCCTCCCCGGAGATGATCGAGGCCGAGCTCAACCACCTCTACCGTTGTCAGTGGGACTGGGTGGTTATCCCCACCGCCAGCCACATCTTCTCCGTCGTCTTCCCCGACTCCGTCAGCTACGGCTACGGCACGCGTAGTGGCCGGATCACCCTCGCCCTCAACCAACTGGTGGTTGAGATCTCCGAGCCTGTTCTCGACGCCCAGGTCGTGGCCGTCCTCGACACCGCTTGGATCCTCATCTCCGGTCTCCCTGACATCGCGCGGTCAGAGCTTGTCATCCGCCAGATGTCTCGCCTCTTGGGCAAGGTGGTGGTGGTTGATGAGCTCTCACTGCGCAAGGAGGAGGAGGTCAGGGTCAAAGTCAAGTGTCTCGACTCCACCAGGCTGCACACCTCGGTCCGGGTCTTCTTCAACGACCAGGGCTTCGACCTCAGGATCGCCCCCGAGCCGCCCAACCACGTTGGGCGCCCCCGCTCCCTCGACGTCGGTCCCCCAGACGACTTCCGGGGGGCCGACGGAGACTACCACGGCCGTCACCACTCGCGCTCCCACTGCTCTGACGAGGAGGGGGAGTCCGAGGACTCCCACTCTCCTCCTCCCTCGCCCCCCCCTCCGGCTCCGGGGGGCAAGGGCCGCCAGGCCGCCCCAGGCCCCTCCGCTGATGACCCCCCGATCCCTGACGGGTCATCGTCCGAGGGGAGCGACATCTCCAGTGTCGGCCTGGTGGTCTGCCCGGCCTCCTCTCCGCGCTCCCCCGTCTCTCCCCCGGCTCCGAAGGTGGCTCCTGTCGACCCGACCGGCGGCCCCATCCCCTCCGCGCCGGCGGCCCCTGAGGGTGGGTCGCCGTCTCCTGCGGACGCCCCCCCCTCCGGCCTCGCCTCCCCCAGCCTCCATCATCTCCTCGCCACCT
>NC_057795.1:6844065-6869167 GCF_018294505.1 Triticum aestivum | reverse complement strand
CTGTGCTGGGCCGGGATTGGTGGCCCCCCCCTCGTCGCCCTCTGGGGAGGTGGCGGCCCAGATCATCACCCCCCTGGTGGCCCAGCCTCCCCCTCCTCGGTCTGCCGCCTACTCCCGCCGCGGCCGGTCGGCCTCTTCCCCGGTGGTCGCCGGACGCAGGAGTGCTCGGTTGGACGCCGCTCACCCCGCGGGCCACCCGGCGCTCCCCATCTCCGAGCGGGCTGAGCTTCGCGCTGCCGCCCGCAACCTGGAGCCAGGTACGCCCTCCGCCCCCCCTTCTACTTCTGCTTCGTCTTGCTCCTTCTCTGCTCTTGAATCTGTCCCTTTGGGCCATCTCGCCCAAGTGGTCGCCGATTCCGCGATCATCTTCCGTGGGGAGGTGGGTCCCCCCCTCGCCCAGATTGGGGCCATTCGGGCCCGGGAGATTCTGGATGGGAAACTGGCAGAGGCCCGAGCGGCCCTTGCGGCTCCCCCTCCCCCGGCCCAGGCGCCCCCTAGAGACCCCTCCCCCCCTCCTCGGACGCGGCAGGCGGCCCCCCGCCCTTCGGGGGCCGAGCTGGTGATCCGGGGTCGCACCCGCTCCCGCACGGCGGCCCTCCGCGCTCTCAGCGCGTCTCGTGTCTTGGGGTCAAGCAGCCCCCCAATGGCTCCTTGACGCATGCCCTATTCTGGAACATCCGCGGCTTCGGCCATGATGGCCGACGCCGCCAGTTAGTGCAGTACTTGCGCGATGAACGCATCGACCTAGTGGCCGTGCAGGAGACCATGCGCCGGGACTTTGCGCTCCCTGAGCTCAACCGGCTGAGCTCTCACCTATTTGCGTGGCACTGGCTCCCTTCTAGTGGGAGTGCAGGCCACTCGGGTGGCATCCTCCTAGGCGTGAAGGATGCCACCTTTGAGGTGGGCAGCATGGACCGGGGCGAATTCTTCGTCAGCATGGAGGTCTTTGAGAGATCTCTCAATTTCAAATGGGAGATCATCATCGTCTATGGTCCGGCTGACCATAGTAGGTCGGCCTCCTTCCTGGAGGAACTTCACCGGAAAATCTCGGCCGCCTCCCTCCCCGTAGTTGTCGGGGGGGGGGACTTCAACCTGTTGCGGTGTGCGGAAGACAAGAACAATGGCAATGTTAGTTTTGCCCGGATGGACATGTTTAACGACTTCATTGCCGACCTCGCCCTCAGGGAGCTTGATCGGGTTGGGGCTCGTTTTACTTGGACCAACCGCCAAGCCTCCCCGACCCTCTCCGTCTTGGACAGGGTCCTAGTTTCCCCCGAGTGGGACCTCCGGTGCCCCTTAGCCTCTCTTCATGCCGTCACCCGGATTGGGTCTGACCACGTTCCCCTGCTTCTCTCCTCCGCGGATGAGCGCCCCCCGATTCCCCCTCGGTTCCGTTTTGAGGCTGTCTGGCTCTCCCAGGCCGGATTCTCCGACGCTGTCAGTGCTCGTTGGATCGAGGCTCGTGGCCATCCCCACCCCCGCCCCCCTTCCGCCATAGATGCGTGGCACTTCTGTGCGAAGCGTGCCCGACAATTTATGAAGGGGTGGGGAGCCAACCTGGGAAGAGACTCCAGGGAGCGGAAGAAGGCTCTCCTGTCGGCGATCCAGGACCTCGACTTCAGGGCTGATGCGATCGGTCTCTCTCCTGACGAGTGGATGTCCCGTTATGACCTCGAGGACCAGCTCTCCGTGATTTACTCTGATGAGGAGGCTTATTGGCGCATTCGGGGCGCCCAACGTTGGGTCTTGAAGGGGGATGCGAATACGGCCTACTTCCAGGTGATCGCAAATGGGCGCCGTAGACGCAACACCATCTCCTGCCTTTGGGAGGGAGCCACTCTCCTTCAGGATCCCCGAGATATCCGCGCCCATGTTGATGGCTTCTATCGCTCCCTCTTCTCCCCCGCTCCTCGGAGCGGCCTCTCTCTTGCCTTTGACTGCTGGACCAGCGACCGTCTAGTCTCTGACGAAGACAATGCCACCTTGACGGCCCCCTTCTCTGTACAAGAGGTCTGGGAGGCTATCAAGGGTATGAATCCCTCCTCGGCGCCGGGCCCGGACGGCCTCCCGGTTCTCTTCTTCCAAACCTTCTGGAGCGTGGTCAAACCCGAGATCATGGCCATTTTCGAGGAATTCTTCGTGGGCTCGATCGACCTTGGCCGCCTCAACTTTGGGACCATCTCCCTCATTCCCAAGGTCCCTGGGGCGACTGACATCCGCCAGTTCCGCCCGATTACGGTCATAAACGTGATCTTCCGGATCTTGGCCAAAGGGTACGCCAATAGGGTGACCCTGCTGGCCGACCGGATCACTCACCCTAATCAGTCGGCGTTCATTCAGGGTCGGTTCATCCTTGATGGGGTCTTGGTCCTGCACGAGGTTCTTCATGAGGTCCGGGTCAAACACCTGAAGGCGGTCTTTCTGAAGATCGATTTTCACAAAGCTTATGACACGGTTAGCTGGCCCTTCCTTCGGGAAGTCCTTCTGCGCAAGGGATTTGACGACCAATGGATCACGAGAGTCATGCAAATGGTCTCTTGCGGTCGCACGGCGGTCAATATTAATGGCGAAATTGGTCCCTTCTTCCCTACCCTTTGTGGGGTGCGCCAAGGCGACCCCTTCTCCCCGTTCCTCTTCAACATGGTCGTGGACGCTTTGGCTTCCATTCTCGATAAGGCGAAAGCTGCGGGCCACCTCCGAGGCATCGCCCCCCATCTCTCCGGGGACGCGGGGATCTCCATCCTCCAGTATGCGGACGACACGATCATCATGGTCGAAGGCTCGGAGATGGACATCGCCAATCTCAAATTCCTCCTCCTTTGCTTTCAGCAGATGTCGGGCCTCAAGATCAATTTTGATAAGAGCGATGTTATGGTGATGGGATACTCTCCCGAGGAGTCAGTGGCCATTGCCAATAGACTCAATTGCCGCTTGGGCTCGTTTCCTTCTACCTATCTGGGGACGCCCATCAGTCACTCGCGCCTCCTGGCCGCCGATCTTCGCCCCTCCGTGACCAAGCTCCAGACTAGATGCGAGCCTTGGCAGGGGAGGTGGCTGTCCAAGGCGGCCAGGACTATTCTTATCAACTCCTCCCTCTCCAGTCTCCTCTTATTTCTTATGAGTCTCTACAGCCTTCACGATTCTCTTCATAAGGAGATCGCCAAAATCCAGTCCCGCTTCTATTGGGCTGGGGAGCACGGCAAGCAGAAGTATCACATGGTCAGCTGGCCTGACATCTGCAAGCCGAGGGAGCAGGGGGGTTTGGGGATCATGTGCTCCAAACGGATGAATATTGCCCTCCTCTCCCGATGGCTGTGGCGCATCTCGCAGGGCCACGGGGGCCTCTGGCTGGACATTATCCGGAATAAATACCTGCGCGGCCAACCCCTTGCCTTCTGCCAGAAGTCGGGTGGCTCTCAGTTCTGGCAGTCCCTTGTCCAGCTCCTCCCTGTGCTCCGCATTGGTACCTCTATCTCGGTAGGATCTGGCCGTTCGACGTTATTCTGGTATGACCGTAGGGCCGATGACGCCCCCTTTGCGGCTCGCTTCCCCATTCTCTTTGCTATCTCTGTCGACCCCATGATCTCTGTTGATAGGGCCCTATTTGACTTAGGGCGCCTCGCTTTCCGTCGGCCATTTGGGCCTACGGAATCCGCCGCCTGGCGTGAGCTTCTTGAGTGCGTCGCTCTTCATGAGCCGCTGGTTGACGGCGTCCAAGACCGTGTTCGATGGCATTTGGAGCCGTCTGTCCAGTTCTCTACCAAATTGCTCTATGCGGTCATTACCCCCTCCGCCGCCCCTCCCCCCCTCTCAATGGTTTGGTCCGTCCGCCTCCCTCTGAAGATCCGTATCTTCATGTGGCAGTGGATCCGGGGACGGATCCCCTCCGGTGTGGAGGTCCGCAAGCGTAATGGCCCGGGTTCTGGTCTCTGCCCCCTCTGTGCCGTCCCCGAGGATTCTAACCACATCTTCTTCGCTTGCACCTCTGCCCAGTTCCTCTGGAGCTGTTTTCGCGAGCTTGTCGGCGGAAATTGGACTCACACCAACTTCCCCGACCTTTTTGCTGAACTCCAAGCGTCCCCCCCGTCCTCCCGCCACATTAGGTGGCTGGAGGTTGGGACCCTAGCCTGGACTCTTTGGACTGTTCGTAATAAGCTTGTGATTGAGCGCACTCCGATTCGTCGTGCTACTGACGCTCTCTACAAATTCTCGGGTTTCCTGCAGCTTTGGCGGCCGCTTAGCCGTCTCCTGGAGCGCAACGCCATCTCCGCCTTCATCGCCGACCTCCGCACGATGGCCGTCCGCCTGTCGCCGCCGCCGCCGCCCCCTCCGCCGGAGCCTGACTAGCCCCCTCCGTGGGTCTCTCGCCCGGCCTCGCCCGGTTTCCTTTTCTGTTTCTTTGGGCTTGTTGAGCTGTGCCCTCAGCAGTACCTTTTGACTTTGTTGTGCTACTTGGGTGTGTGTGTCTGAACCTGTTGGGGTTGTGTGTTTTGTGGCGGTGTGCTTTATCTATAAAGCGGGGCGAAAGCCTTTTTCGGTAAAAGCACGGAAGTTATTTGCACCACCACCGTCCTCAAATAGAGTGTTTTCTACGGTCGCTCCATTAATAGCGCATAGCAAAGCCGCACCTAATACTCCGGCAACTCCCATCATATGAAATGGGTTCAACGTCCAATTATGAAATCCTTGGAAGAAAAGGATGATTCGAAATATCGCTGCTACGCCAAAACTCGGTGCAAAGAACCAACCAGATAGCCCCAGTGGATAAATAAGGAATACAGAAACAAAAATAGCAATTGGACCAGAGAATGAGATTGCATTATAAGGCCGCAATTAAACGGACCGAGCAAGTTCAATTGGCGTAACATGAAACCTATTAGTGCAAAAGCCCCGTGGAGAGCTACAAAAGTCCATAGACCGCCTAATTGACACCAACGAGTAAAATCTCCTTGTGCTTTAGGCCCCCATAGTAGCAACAAAGAGTGTGCTAAACTATTGGCAGGGGTAGAAACTGTTGCGGTTAAGAAATTACACCCTTTCAAATAGGAACTAGCCAATCCATGGGTATACCAAGAAGTTACAAAACTTGTCCCTGTAAACCAACCCCCTAAAGCGAAATAAGCACAAGGAAAGAGCAATAGGCCAGACCATCCTACAAAAACGAAATGGTCCCTTCGTAACTAGTCATCCATACACTACTAGGAAAATGCTTACCAGTAGCGCTGGTTTTTTTGCTACCAGTAGCACTGGCAGACGCGCTACTGCTACTGCTATTTTTTAGCAGTAGCGCTTGTTTGTCCCAGCGCTACTGGTAACTGAAGATAGCAGTAGGGCTTTTTTGTAACCCACGCTACTACTATCCTATGTACTAGTAGCGTGCACTTTTCCCCCACGCTACTACTAGCTAATTAGGACCAGTAGCATGCACCTTTTCCCCCACGCTACTACTAGCTAATTAGGAATTAGAATAGTAAAAATTAGATGCAGTATTCATGGATGGAAATCAGAGACACATCCAGTGCAAGATAAACTAAGGTCACAGAACCATCTCAACTGGAAGAGATCACAAGAATCCATTTAACATCAGACACACACAACCATCATCAAAACGTAGGTACCTTCCCTAGTGTTCACCACCAACCTAAACAAACCACTTCTCCAGATGAATGTACCAAGGCTCGGAGTTCAGACGCCGGCGGACCCGAATCCTCCCTCCCCCCGGACGGTGGCGTCGAGGTCCTCCACCTCGGCGACCTTCGGCGTCATGATCACCTGGACTATCATCTGTGCGATGTGGCCGCCGGGCTTCACCGGGTTGAAGAGCACAGTGCCCACCGGGCCATGCTAGTCAGCGTCGATCACCCCTGCGTCCACGCCGGGAAAGTGAAAACTTGTTAGTATGCAAATATCATCAGTTCAACCAAATAGTATATTACAATTCACAAGACCCATTAAGTTAAGATTCCTTCTCATCTAGCAATTTAAAAGAGCTCATGCCAAAAATATATGCTTAATTCCTCACTGGTTATTCAAACTAAATGGTCCAGGAACGCACATGGTTACCATGGATACCAGTCTAGATTAGTACTTTCTATAATGTTTGGCACCAAGTTCAGTCTTCGCAGACAAATAGAATACATTACTGGGCGGGACAAGGCAAAGAAAAACACAAAAAAAATGTATTTACTAAATCATTAGCATTAATCAGTGTCTTCTGCTCTCGTTTGTTACAATATCAAGTTAGCCAATGTGAACAAAAGAAAGCAAGACCAAACTACTACAGCTTCACCTTTAGATTATTTTTGATCCATTGCAAAGTATGATATGAACATACTACCTACACCAGTACAATTGATTGAAACTCAAGGCAAAGAAACTGTGAATGAATCAAATTGGATACGGGCCTACAATCAGTCAAATTGGATATGTTCTTGCAAGCTACAAAGATGTTAAGAATTACTTGCAATCTGGTTTTTGCAAGCTACAAAGATGTCCAGAATTACTAATTATCCAATTACCCTCTGTTGGGCCATAGTGATGTCTCAATATAACGCCACATTTCTCGAACTCTCGGAGAACAAGCTTGGTATCTCTAAGCGAGAATCTGTAAGAGGGGCAACATTAAACATAAATAAACCAATTCATCCTCTATAAGGCATCCAACAAAAAGCTAAGTGACGGCTATTGCTTTCTCGGGCAGGGTGTACAAACTTAACAAAAATTAAAGTGCACTAGCACTATGGACTCCGGTATATCCAGTTTCTAGGACAAGCACTAAGGTCTAAGAATGATATGCTACTAAACGATTGATTTTGCTGTTGCTCATGGACATAGACAGGAGCAAGCACATAGCAGGGCCATGAACCTACGCAAAGCATTAATTTTTTTTTATCTCCATGGCTACATGTCCAGCGGAATCCAAGATACTACCTACTTGCAGAACTAATCTACCATGCACGTGCGGCAGGCTACAGCTTCCTCAAAAAACAAGTAAAAGAAGAGCAACATAGTTTCCTCTGTGTGATAGTACTCACCAGCGGCGAGTGGGTTGGGAGAGGAGAGCACAATGTTATGATGAAACTTTGGTGTTGTAGATGTTGAAATAGTTTTTATATACTTGGTCAAACTTGAAGAAGTTTGACTTAGCACAACATTAGAACTTCAATTGTTTTTTTGTACTGAACTTCAATTAGTTTGAAATGAAGGGATTTTCACGGGATTGCTAGTCCCGGGATCAAATTAAGATTGACTAAGGTGAGCAATGACATCAGCTCATGAACATCAAAGCTACTAGTTCATCTAAGTTAACTTCAATCATGGCCCAAATGAAAGTTAACTTCAATTATATTGGGCATTTCTCAAACAATTAATAAAGGCAGTGAAAAACTGTCTTGATAATATAATCCTTAATGGTCAGCATCATGGAAATCCTACCAGCATAAGCCACAAGTCTAGCCCAAACAAAGGAGAGAATAATACTCAGCTGAAAGACAGTAGGGATGTTTGTTACCTGTCAGGAAGACAACAGAGATGCTTGGACTTGTGCTACCCATGAGCTTTCCCTGGTTCCAAGATGAGAATGTACTCTCTTTGGATAAAATATGTACACTGCCACACGTACTACATAACATCCCGGATCAATGGACAGGTGTTACATGCAAGATCACTACATAGAAAAGTGGAAAAATCATACAAGAATAGCGTATTAAAACTCCTGGCACGCAGTTTAACTGGAATTCCATGGAAGCTGGCATAATCTATCAATAATAAATAATGTTCATATGTGCCTAACATTCTACAGCCTCATTTTTGACATTTCTCTACTACCACAAACTCACAGAATATGGCTCAAATATTCAGTTCCATAAAACCAGCCACTCACTGAGCTCTGCAACTAAATAGTATTTACCAAAGGAGGCTAAATAATGAAATGGCCAGGAATTTTGAGCCCTCGTCTTTCTTTTCACCAGAACCAGCAGGCATGAATCAATAGTATTTTCTTTCTGTTTCACTTAATGATATGTTCATAAATTTTGCTTTAGCCATTCTGATCATAGTTTTCACTTGCAATAGAAATCTCCTATTATCTGAACATACCTCTGGGAGGTCGGGTCTCGAATATCACCTTCTTGTTGTCACAGTGAGAATAATAATCCTGTCGGTAGGATGAGCTATTACTTTTATCCAATGATGAAGCAGTCTGTCCATCTGCAATGAACACATCAGTGTTAAGATTAGCGCAGAGTTGCAGACACACATGAACGAACTAGTGTGCGCAGAGTTGGATCATTTGTGCACACAAGAACCAGTGGCAACTGGCAAATGTGATTCAGAAACCACACATACACGTGAACGAATATATAGGCATCACCTAAAAACATATGATGATACAAACAAATGCAGTTCAACTAAAATTGAGCAACTGATAGCATGAAATTGAGTAATCAAAATACTAAAACTGAAACTGAAAAAACAACAGTCGGCAGGCGGTACTCAACCTATCCTTCTGCCTGCTAGCGCCAAGCTCGAGCTG
The DNA here is from genome assembly GCF_018294505.1 of Triticum aestivum. Lineage (NCBI taxonomy): Eukaryota > Viridiplantae > Streptophyta > Magnoliopsida > Poales > Poaceae > Triticum > Triticum aestivum. The sequence continues at coordinate 6,860,634 of NC_057795.1, read as the reverse complement.
ACGCCTGCTGGAGTTGCCACCTTGCCGGAGCGGCCACCCAGGCCTAGCGAAGTCATCGCATCGGAGCCACCAACTCGCCGGCGCTTGCGTCCGCCATCTGTCTCCCTGGCGCTTGTGTTCGTGCCGCTACTAGGCTCACCCTCGGGGCCGCCTCGCTGCCCAACCTCCACGCCGTGGCTGGGAGAAGCCCGGGCTGGCCACGGCGATGGGCCTGGTCGGCCGGATAGTAAGGAAGGCTGCGCGCGCGTGAGGCCTGTTAGACGTGTACACGGCGAAGGATCACGCCATGGATCGGAAAGAGGGTGAGACGGGGACGACAGCGATGAAAAAGAACGGGGAGGGGATCCCAGCGCCAGCGGAGAGGAGAGGAGGTGGAAGGGAGGCCGGCAGAGGAGGGAGATGGAGGGGATCTGGATCGGGTGGGTGGGGTGTGGGAGTGGACTGGGACCATAGCACTAGCGCTGGCTACCGATGCGCGCTACAGCTATGATTTGCTAGCTATAGCGTCGGGTGGAAAAACACGCTACTGGTAAAAGTTTACACATAGAAGAAATAATAGTAGCGCGTTTCTGAGTACAGGCGCTATAGATCTTGACTTAACAGTCGCGCTGGGTAGACGACCAACGCTGCTAGTATATGTTGATCTGCTGGTGTGGTGTGGCACACTTACCAGTAGCGTGCCCAAAAGAAACCCACGCTGCTGCTAAGCCGTACCAGTAGCGTGCTATCTGCCCAGCGCTACTGGTAATTACAAGTAGCGTGGGTGCCCAAACAAACACGACTGCTAAACTACTATGTATAAGCATTTTCCATAGTATCAAATAGATCATTTTCTTTTTAGGAATTCTACCAAGGGCTATAGTCATAGTGATCCTCCTATTCAATTACTTCAACCATTTCCGAGCACCTCATATCACTTTCCAAGGCATATGATAGTTTTATTATCTGTGGACGATTTCTTTCTCGTTCAATGCCCTTTTCAATGGTCTCGAAGAGAGAAATTTCCCATTTTTATCTATGGAGTCACAGTCACAACCAAGGTCGTGGTAAATCCATGAATTTGATTCGATTTGTTTTTCTTATACTATTTGTTTTTCTTATACTATAGAAATAGAAATAAATTGTTTTTCTTATACTATAGATGATTTAATACAAAGTCATACTAACTTTGTATTAAGTTGATTTATACAAAGTTAGTATGACTTTGTACTAAATCAGTGACACTTATTTTGGGACAGAGGGAGTAGAAAACATCCGTCCTGTCATAGATTTGTGCCTACACCAATTGTTCTCGAGTGCTGACAGAGAAAAATTACCATGATTGCCGCTGTCAAACTGTCATTTCCTGCTAGTGGTGGTACAAGATTCACACATCGGACGGGGTAATTTGGGAGTAGGTGATGAGAAGAACAGAGGGAGAGGGTGAGTAGGTGATAGTTCAGGCAATTCTCATTTCATCGATTCGTTAACAGGGATGGCACTTGCCCCTTTTAAAAACACACACACTCTCACAAATGGGACACTAGATGATCTTCCTATAGCTCACTCCTACATTTCCACTCTTGGCCCCATTGTCGTCCGTATTCCAGTACTACTGGTTCCCCTGGACTGGGATCTTGCCGACTACTGGTTCCCCTGAAACAAGCATCGCTCCATTAGGTTTCCTCAAAGTTTTCATTTTAGGCATTGTCATGTCTACAAGACACAGTTAGACCTCTGGCAGCCTGTTGCTTGAAACAAAGCTTCTGGAATCATTTGCCCCAAGGCGTACTTATTGAATGGTGGGTGTTCTTCCGAGAGCTACAATTGCCACCGTGGCTCCTACATCCACATACCATGCCTAGTGGTAATTTGACTTCAAGTGGACAAAGTAAGACACGACAATGCTAGTGATTTTCAGCTCCTTTTCGCTTCACCTCCTTGACTCTCACATTTTTGTTTCCCTCCAATATTTTAGATGTAAATAAGCTAAAGACGCAAGGGAAAAATATAAATTCATATCACACTCACTTTCACATCCTAAGGCAGAAGTATATATAGGACTTCTACACACCTCTAATCTGTGATAGCTCTTCTTTCGAAAGAAAATATTGTGAGCATGGGATATGTGTTGAGAAGGCCATTCGGAAATCGTTTATCAGGACATTACTATCATGTGAGTAGACTGTTGAATGATATGACTAGTCTACTTGCATGCTTAGTTTCCAATCTCTTGCCAAAAACACAAGAAAAAGAGTGGTTGGAGGGAACTCACGCCAAAAGAATGGAGAGAAGTTCATAAATGAGCGAGTGATTGAACTAGCATTTGCAAACAGGCTAGTTCTGTATGAGAGTAACCAACCTTCATGTAGTAGAAGAACTTAGTATGGATGTTATGTTAGCTTCTGTTATACTTGCCATCACTTCACTGGGATGTAAAAAACAGAGAGTTACATTGCGTTACAGTAAAAATGTGATCAGTGAACATGAAGACTAAACTGCTACTGACCCTGTTGTGCAGACCCAAAGGACCAGCAGGAAACCAAATCCGAATTAGATCCTCTTGGCGCGGTCTGGAATTTGACTCGGTGATGCTCGACTTACCAAAAAAGGGTTTCCCCCGCTTTGTATACAAAGCAACCAACCGAACCATACAGAGATAGGTGCTGGGGCGGAAGCAGCATAGTCACGCCCAAAAGAAACGATAGAGAAAGAGCAACAGAAACAAATGCCGATAACGGCGGATCAACAAAAACGAAGAAGCCTCGCAATCGCTGCGCCCACCGGGATCTTCCACTAGGCTCCAAGACTCCAAAGCGCCGGCACCTATCAACACCTCCAAGAAGGATTGCGACGATGACGATGCTGCTGCCAAGGGTTTTCCCTTGGACTAGGGTATCAGCACCGTCGGCACGCGGGAGGGCCCCACATCCACCGTCAGTGACGGTAGCCGTCCGGACGCAATAGCAGGAGCACACCAGGCCTTGCTGAGCCCTCGTGAGCCCGTAAAGCTCCCGCCTTCGCGCTGTTGCCGGCATGCCATCGGCGCCGACGCCCCATATCCGAGCCGCTCCTCCTCCTCACCGCGCCGCAGACAACGAGGCCACGCCGAGGGGCCGGCCCGCTAGGACCCAGATGAGGCCCGCCGGGCCCAGATCTGGGCCGGGGGCGCGACGTCGGCCACCCCGCACCACCACGCCGCCCCGCCGCCACCACGTCCGCCGCCGGCCACCCCGCCGGGTCACCAGACCGCTGCCCAGCTGAGCGACACCGCCGCCGCCCCCCTGCCCCGGGCCAGGGGGACACGGGCGTGGGGAGAGGAGATCCTGCCGTCGCCGGCACCCCCCGGGCCGGAGCCGGAGGCGCCCACCGGCGACGGCAGGGGAGAGGAAGAGGAGGCGAAGCCGAGTGAAGAGGCGCTGGGGCCGCCCCGGCCGCCTTCCGGGGAGGTGGCGCGACGGCGGAAGGAGGGGCGGGGAAGGAAGGGCCGGGGAGGGTGAGGGGCGGACCCGGGCCGCGCGCCGGCGAGGACGGCCGGATCCCGCTGGAGACGGGCATGGGAGGTGGCGGCGGCGAGGGTTTCGGGGGTGGGAGCGGGTCGCAGGAGCGGGAGCCTACCGTGATGCTCGACTTGACTCAACGCCGAGCAGTCACTCTACACCCAAGGCCCCAACAATTCTCGCTCTAGAGCAACTGCAGGTTCAGTTCAGTTTCAGAAGCAATTGCAAACCAGCATCTATTCCCCTAGCTAATAGAGTACCATTACTCAGCAAGCTCCAAACTAGAGAATGCTGGAAAGTTTCTCAACAAGTCCAAGCTTTACTCCCTCTTGCGAGATGCATGGATGGTTTGACGACACCCCGCGATAACCTTCCATTCCTGCACTGCGTATTGGCAAGATTCCAGTTTCCTCAGTGCAAATGCTGCTTCTAGATGCTATAGCCTTCCATTCTTTTACTGTGGTCTTGGTACGAAGTACAGAGCCCAGTGCACATCCAGCTAAAGAAGAGCCACGACATTTGTCCACAATCTGATCAACTATCTCCACTAGTTCAGCGGGCTTTTCTTTATCCAGGCTGAATGCTCTATCCACAATAATTTCCTTTATGAAGTGATCCTCCAAAGCATTGAGATTGTAGGCTTGCCCTAGCTGCACCCATAATTTCAGCAACTCGTTTATCATGAGTTGTTGTCAACACTGCAGTGCCCATGCCACCATGCTGAAGACATACCTTCAGCCTTTCCCACTTACGTAACTCTTTATTGTCCCAAACATCATCCAATACAAGGAGATACTGTTGTCCACTGACCAGTTTTTGAAGTCTATCCAGTGGTGGTTTGTCTGTATCAATATTCTTCCTGGAAGATGATTCAACTATACTCTTGGCCAGGGAGTTCACGTCAAAGGTATTAGAGACACAGACCCAGAGCAGTGATACGTCTCCGTCGTATCTACTTTACACTTTTGCCCTTGTTTTAGACTCCAACTTGCATGATTTGAATGGAACTAATCCGGACTGACGCTGCTTTCAGCAGAATTGCCATGGTGTTATTTTTGTGCAGAAACGAAAGTTCTCGGAATGACCTGAAACTCCTCGGAGATTATTTTTGGAATTAATAAAAAATACTGGCGAAAGAATCAAGGCCAGGGGGCCCACACCCTGTCCACGAGGGTGGGGGGCGCGCCCCCTGCCTCGTGGGCCCCCGGATGTCCACCGACCTCAACTCCAACTCCATATATTTGCTTTCGCGGAGAAAAAAAGCAGGGAGAAAGATTCATCGTGTTTTAAGATACGGAGCCGCCGGCAAGCCCTAATCTCTGACGGGAGGGCTCATCTGGAGCCCGTTCGGGGCTCCGATGAGGGGGATTCGTCGCCGTCGTCATCATCAACCATCCTCCATCACCAATTTCATGATGCTCACCGCCATGCGTGAGATTCCATCGTAGGCTTGTTGGATGGTGATGGGTTGGATGAGATTTACCATGTAATCGAGTTAGTTTTGTTAGGGTTTAGTCCCTAGTATCCACTGTGTTTTGAGATTGATGTTGCTATGACTGCTATGCTTAATGCTTATCACTAGGGCCCGAGTGTCATGATTTCAGATCTGAACTTATTATGTTTTCATGAATATATGTGAGTTCTTGGTCCTATCTTGCAAGTCTATAGTCACCTATTATGTGTTATGATCCGACAACCCCGAAGTGACAATAATCGGAATACTTCTCGGTGATGACCGTAGTTTGAGGAGTTCATGTATTCACTATGTGTTAATGCTTTGGTCCGGTACTCTATTAAAAGGAGGCCTTAAAATCCCTTAGTTTTCATTAGGACCTTGCTACCACGGGAGGGTAGGACAAAAGATGTCATGCAAGTTCTTTTCCATAAGCACGTATGACTATATTTGGAATACATGCCTACATTACATTGATGAATTGGAGCTAGTTTTGTGTCATCCCGTGTTATAACTATTACATGAGGAATCGCATCCGACATAATTATCCATCACTGATCTAATGCCTACGAGCTTTTCACATATTGCTCTTTGCTTAGTTACTTTACCGTTGCCACTGTTACAATTTCTACAAAACTACTACTGCTACTTTTATCGATGTTACCATTACTTTCATACTACTTTGCTACTAAATAATTTGCTGCAGATATTAAGCTATCCAGGTGTGGTTGAATTGACAACTCAACTTCTAATACTTGAGAATATTCTTTGGCTCCCCTTGTGTCGAATCAATAAATTTGGGTTGAATACTTTACCCTCGAAAACTGTTGCGATCCCCTATACTTGTGGGTTATCAAGCAGCAACGGGAAATGCTTCTGAATTTCAGGATCATTGTATATGAGCTGCGCTAATGTGGTCTTGCCAAGGCCCCCCATTCCCCCCATTCCAACAATGAGAACAATTGTGAAATCTGCATTGTTAGCTTGACCAAGTAGTGTAGCAACAATATTCTTCTTATCCTTGTCTCTGGATATGCTCGCAATGTCTTGCAGGTCGGTGATAACAGAATCCGTCTGCCTCCACTGCTTGGGCACTGGCGGCTGTGGTCAGTACTTGAACCTAAAGGCATGCATCTCCGCTATAAGTACATCAATGGCCTTCAGAATCCAGCAAAGCTTGCGGCCCATTTTGTAATAGAAAACAATACGGTTGTGAGTAGGGAATAGCTTTATTACATCGAAGCCAAGCTCTCTGTAGTGCCCCTTCTTCTTGGCTTCACGGCGGAGTGCTTCGTACTTGAATTCATCGAAGACTTCATTTGCCTCATAGGCCACAGTCTTGAGCTCCTGGAGCCAGGCTTTGGCACCATCTCTATGCTCCTTTGCCTGCCCCTCGGCGTCATTCATGACGTCAAGGATGACTGGAAGCTTGCGCTTGAGAACCTTGTGCTCCTCCTCCATTCCCTCCATCACCTTGTACTCATCCAGGAGTGAGCTGGATGCCTTGCTCATTAGGATGGACACCAGTGGCCGGATGGCCATGGCGGCCACCAGCTCTGCCATTGGAACTCTCGAAAGAAACTCCTCCAACACAGGTGAACTGCAGAAATTAATGAAGGAGAGAATGGTGTGAGCAAAATTATCAGGTGCTTAAGGTGCCAAATGGTAGTGTTTTTGAACATATCACACACTGTAGCGAGCGAGTGAAGTAAACGTGCTTGCCTAATACCACATTCGTGTGGAAACATGTTTTTGGAGCTTTCTAGAAGCTTTCCGTCAGGTATTGTGGTTCAATGTTCTGTTTTCGTTTTTTTTCTTTCTTTTAGTTTTTCATCGTTTAAAAAACTAATGAACATTTTTTAACCTTTTCCAATTAATGCAACATTTAAATTGTGAACCGTGCAATATTTTGAACATTTTTAAATCCATAAACATTTTCAAAATATGACAACAATTTTTCAAGTTCATGAGCATTTTTTAAATCTATGAACATTTTTTCAAATTTGTGAACAAATTCATAATCCTTTTAAAATTCGTAAACTTTTTTGAATGTAACAAAAATGATCTATCATGTCAAAAAAATCTATAAACATCAAAAGTCATTTTCTTCATGAACCTCTAGCTACTGGTTCTTTTTACTAGACAATGAGTAAGCGACAGAACGGTGACCGGGCTAGCGAGTGAAGCAGCTGAGGGGAGCAAGCGCGCTAATTGGCCATGGGTCACCGTGCCTTCCACGCAAGCGATGTTGATCTTCGCAACGTCTGAAGTGCCAGATAGATAGGAGCTCCTGTCCTTATCTTTCATGAATTCCCTTTTCATAGGCCCAGAATTACTGGGTCTTCCCGAGAAGGCTGGATGCATGTAATGGGAGAGCGACTAACTAGGCGTGCAAATTGAGGGAGCCCCTCAAAGGTCACTTCGGATGCGCTAACCGTGCGTCACTTGACATGCTCTCAGCCACCGCCATGTTTCAAACCTATGAAAGATCTGGTTTCAAAGATCTCGACGCGGGGAACCCAACGGTGAAAACGGTTTGGGGTTTGGATGCACGGCTCAAAAGATAAAACATTTTGAAAAGAATCTACGGCAAAGTGTGGGCAAGTTGGGCTGGGCTGGTCTAATGATTCGGGGCCTCGGCAAATAGAGAGGCACATGACACTTATTATGTTGGGCTTACTTGCTCTAAACTGCACTTTGTATTCATTCATGTTTTTCTCTTAATAGAAAAAATCACCCTTTTGTACATAGTGCACACCGGAGCTTTCTGTCGGGGGTTTTCCGATACAATATTTTTTGTTTTCTATTTTTTTCTTTCTTTTACTCTTTTCATTGTTTAAAAAAATTATGAGCAATATTTTGAATTTTTTTTCGAATTCATGCAACATTTGTGGACATTTTCAAATATTTTGAACACTTTTCAAATCCATAATTTTTTTAGATCATAGACATTCTCAATATATTTCCACATTTTTCAAGTTCATGAGCATTTTTTAAAATTTTGAACAAATTCATAATTTTTTTAGAATTTGTATATTCTTTTGAATGTAACAAAAAAATAAGCTATCATGTAAAAAAATCAGAAGTCATTTTCTTCATGAACCTGTAACTACTGGTTCTTTCTGCTAACCAACGAGCAAGAGATAGAACGGGGAACGAGCTAGCGAGAGAAGCAGCTGAGGGGAACAATGGCGCTAATGGTTCTGCCTCACTGTGCCTTGTGTGCAAGCGATGTAGATCTTCGCGACACCCAAAGCGCCAGATAGGACCTCTTGTCCTTATCTTCCATGAATATCCTTTTCATGGGCCCATGATTACTGGGGCTTCTTGAGAAGGCTGAATGCATTTAATGGGAGAGCAACTAATTAGGATTACAACCTGCGAGAGCCCCTCATGGATCACTTTTGGCGCCAACTTGTATCCCAACTAGTACAAATTTGAGGAATGATAATACACCCACATTACTTTTTTTTCTTTTTTTTCATGCTTTATTAATTAGTCATGTTTTCCTTCTATAAAAATTATCTGAACAAGACAGTTTGAAGCAAACACATTTTCCCTTTCCATGTGGTATTAATTCGTCCTGTTTTCCTCCGATAAAAACAGTCTGAACAAGATAACTGGAAGCAATTGCAATTTCCTCCTGCATCATAAGGACAAACAATCCACACCCCAAACGGAACAAGTGTATTTCAGATATCGTTGACACTAATAACATGATTAATCCAGTCTGCCATGCTAGTTAGCTATAAACAGTATCCAAATGCATGCATTGTGTTCTACTCTACAGAAGATGATACCTAAACAGACTAGAAAAGGTGCTTTGATATATTTAAGAAATTATTTCGGATTTGGATATTTCAAATTACACTTAATTTTGATGAATTCTAAAACAATTTAAATTTATTTGAAATCATTTTGAATCTGCCTCGAAATTTCAAGTTTAAAAATATTTGGAACCCCACTGAATTATGCAAAATTTAAAAAAATCACTGAAATTTTTAACCCTCTGATCTAACTTAAACGCTGGTTCAGGAATAGGGTGGAAACAGGGCTATAGAAGCAGAGCACTGACTGACCAACTGACTACATGAGGTTGTTCTGTAAAGAAACAGGACGCCTATAGTCCATTGTTAATTCCTGTCTGTACCTAATCTAGTGCCAGCAATCAGCGCGGCGGCACATTTAATCTATGTGGTTGTGAGCTAAACAAAGAACACTGCCTTGGCGCACGTGGTTGGTCGTGGGGCGATTTGTGGTGCCATTTGTGCATGCATGCATGCATGTTCCGATTCTTTGTTCCCAAAAACCGACGCGTTATGCTGCCAAAATTTCCGGTGATGTTTGGCCCGACTGTCAAAATTTTGACCTTGTTTGTAAGGAAACGAAGACTTGAGGGTGCTTGTTGTAAATTGGAAGGGACTTGGTTGCGAGATTATGTCGTCCGTGAGGAGCAAGACGAGGAAAGGGATTAGGCAGGGTAGGATATATGTATTTGTTCTCCTCCAATATTTTAGATAGTCCGGAGCTGGATAGGGAGAGAAGCAAAGTTGTAATCATACCACACACACTTTGACATCCTAAGACAATGGCGTATATGTAGGACTTCTATATATACATCCGGGGTCTCTAATCATGTTCCCAATTTCGCAGCAAGCCACAGGACGCCTATAGTCCATTGTTAATTCCTCTCTGTATGTAATCTAGTGCCAGCCCCACCCCAAAGAAGCTAATCAACCGGCGCTATAAATCTCTGTTGAAAATCATCTGAGATTTGAGGGATTTGAGCTAGGGATTGGAGGGAGTGTGAAGAGCATTTGGGGAATTTCTGGATCGTTCCTCACCGATCCATTCTCTCTGCTGATTTATATATTCTTTGTACAATTTACATTTTAGACCCTATAGACTCACCTAATTACATTATCTACACACCAACACTCCCCCTCAAGATGGGGTGAATATGTCGTACAAACCCATCTTGCTACAAAACATGGAAAAAGTCTTTTCTGGGAGTCCTTTTGTAAGTACATCTGCTACTTGACTTGCTGAAGTTACATATGGTAGGCAAATTATCCCTCTATCAAGCTTCTCCTTGATGAAATGACGATCAATTTCTATGTGCTTGGTTCGGTCATGTTGAACGGGGTTATTTGCAATGTCAATAGCAGCTTTGTTGTCACAGTACAACATCAAAGGTTTGTACTTATACAGCCGCAGCTCTGTTAGGAGAATCTGCAACCATAATAACTCACATATGCCGTGAGCCATAGACCTAAACTCGGCCTCTGTAGTAGACCGAGCCACCACACTTTGTTTCTTACTTCGCCATGAAACTAGGTTTCCTCCAATAAATGTACAGTAACCAGATGTTGAGCGCCTGTCATCTAGGGAACCAGCCCAATCAGCATCAGTGTAGCACTCAACTTGCAAGTCCCCTTGTTTGGTATATAAGAGGCCTTTTCCTGGGCACCCTTTAAGATACCGTAGGATCCTATTTACAGCTTCCATATGAACTGATTTTGGGTCATGCATGTATTGGCTAACTACACTCACAGCAAAGGCAATATCTGGACGGGTATGAGATAAATATATTAACCTTCCAACTAGTCTCTGGTAGCGTTCTCGATCCACTGGTGTACCAGCATCACTACATAACCGATGATTTTGCTCAATAGGTGTAGCAGCAGGTCGACAACCAAGCATACCTGTTTCCTTGAGCAGATCCAAGATATATTTTCGCTGTGAGAGAAAAATACCTTTTGACCCTCGTGAGACCTCTATACCAAGAAAATATCTTAGTTGTCCCAAGTCCTTCACTTCAAACTCATGTGCAAGATGACACTTCAGATCTGCAACTTCCTTGGAATCATCTCCAGTAATCACAATGTCATCGACATACACTATCAAGATTGCAACCTTGCCATTAGTATGCTTGTAAAATAGCGTATGGTCAGCATTACTTTGAAGATAACCCCTCTTTAGCATAGCATGTCTAAACCGATCAAACCAAGCACGTGGTGATTGCTTTAAGCCATATAAAGAACGATGTAGGCGCAATACCTTTCCAACAGTTTGACTTGACTCAAATCCAGGTGGTATATGCATGTATACTTCTTCTTGGAGATCACCATGAAGGAAGCATTCTTCACATCCATCTGGTAAATATCCCAATCAAGGTTTACAGCACATGATATAAGTGTCCTTACTGAATTCATCTTTGCCACCGGTGCAAAGGTCTCTTCATAATCGATTCCATATGTTTGCATGTAGCCTTTTGCTACAAGGCGGGCTTTGTACCTCTCCACCTTGCCCTCAGGGGTGTGTTTAATAGTGAAGACCCACTTACAACCTACAGGTTGCTTACCTGGTGGTAGATCCACAAGCTCCCAAGTCTCATTCTTCTCCAAGGCTTTCATCTCATCAAGCATTGCTTCCTTCCAATTTGGGTCCTCTATAGCTATTTTCCAGTTTGATGGTATGGAGATAGAATCTAAAGATGCAATAAAGCTTTTGAAGGGTGGAGTACAATATTTATAGGAAATGAAATTGGCTATATCATGTTTAAAATCCTTGAGGTGTCCTGGAATATTTCGATTTCTAGTAGGTTTCCTCACAGCAATAGGCAGGTCATTTTCAGGAGCAAGGATAGATAATTGGTTATCACTCTGCCTTGTGGTGCTAATAGGAGCGACTAGACTAGAGGGATTATTGTTAGTACCTGGGTCCTCATGCCTGTGAAGCTCACCATCTTGTGAAGGAAGTGAAGAGTTTCCTGTTGCATCTTGTATGTCTCCATGACCAGAACCATGATTACACCCATCACTATTTGTGTCCTCCCCCTGATTTTGAGCATTATCTAGAGTAGGTAAACCATCCGAAGTGGAAACAAGAATAGGGCTTAATGGAGAGCCTTCATTATCCCCCTCCCCTTCTTGTTGCACTTCAGGTGGAGATAGGGCAATGCCAGTGTCACTGGTTAAGCCATAATATGATTCATGTTCACGGAATGTCACATCCATGCTCACAAAAAAACGGTGCTCCGAAGGGCACCAACACCTATAACCCTTTTGAGAGGGAGAATAACCCATGAAAACACATTTGAGAGCACGGGGATCTAATTTTCCAACAGAGTTCCTATAATCATGCACAAAGCAAACACACCCAAAGACCTTTGGAGGAACTACAAAATCAGACACTCAGCAGGAGTCTTATGGCCAAGAACCCGAAGAGGCATACAGTTTATCAAATATGTTGCAGTTTTTATTGCTTCCCCCCAAAGAAATTTAGGCAGGTTCATTGTAAACATAAGTGAGCGTGCAACCTCAAGAAAATGTCTATTTTTACGCTCTGCAACACCATTTTGTTCTGGAGTGTTAACACAGGTAGTTTGATGTTCAATGCCGTTTGAGACAAGGAACTGTTCAAACTCCTGGTTCATGTATTCTGTACCATTGTCTGAACGTAATGTTTTAATAGTTGCCCCATGTTGATTTTTAATGAGAGCATATAGATCTTTAAAAACTGAGCACACATCACTCTTATGCTTCAAGAGATAGAGCCAAGTGTAACGACTAAAGCAATCGATAAAAGTTACAAACCATCGATGCCCAGAAATCGAACGAACCTCACAGGGTCCCCAAACATCTGAGTGAATTATTTCAAATGGTTTGGCACTTCTTAATCCTATACTAGGATATGAACCTCTTGTATGTTTAGCCAATTCACAAGCATCACATACAAGCAATTCCCTAGGGCACAACTTGAAAAGAGAGGGGTAAATACGAAACAATGCGGCAAAAGAGAGATGCCCAAGCCTGCGATGGTGTAGTAGTAGTTCTTGATTAGGAGACAAGCATGATGCAAAAGCAACTTCATCACTCCCTTCATCAAGATAGTAGAGTCCATCATGCACGGTCCCAGTCCCCAACAGTCTCCATGTCTCTAGCTCCTGAAAAGCACACCAGGTAGGATAAAACAAACCTCTACAATTGAGAGATTCAGTAATAGAGCTAACTGACAAGAGATTGACTGGAAATTTAGGAACATGTAAGACATGAGGTAAGGACAATGTCTTAGTGCACCTAACAGATCCACGTCCTGTGATAGGTGCCATGGATCCATCAGCTACACGTACTTTGTCCTTACCTGAACAAGGTGTATAGGAAGTGAATATATTTGAAGCTCCTGTCATGTGATTGGTAGCTCCTGTATCAATAATCCAAGATTTTGATTGCATTGTAGAATTGTGGGTCTTGTGAGGTGTTATACCTTGGAGTGAAGTGGCATGCAAACTAGTTTCAGCTTTAGAGGAATCCTGGAAGGAAGACAAGTCTTCTGAGAGTCTAATCTTGGAGGTGAAATCCTCAAGAGCTCGCACATCTACTACCGGTAGCTCCCTCTTGGATGTAGTGAGATTCGCATGTCTTTTATGAGCTCCTTGACCTCCCCCTGGCTGAGATTTTCCTTTTTCCCACCAAGTTGGATAACCATGCAGCTCAAAGCATGAATCCTTTGTTTGTCCAGGCCTTTTGCAGTGGTTGCAAAAAAGTTTGCTTTTATCTATTTTAGCAAAGGTCTTAGGAGCACGACGAGCTTGTATGGATAGGGCTGCACGTGCATCTGATTTTTCTTGAACATGCTCATTGGGTTGAGCAAGACGAGTCTCCTCCTCAATCACACTGGAAATGATATCATCAAGGCTTAGCCATTCAGTTTTGGAGAATATTAGCTGGCGGCGGAGATCAAACTCCTGATTTAGGCCATCAAGAAAGAGCTTGCCCACAAATGGTTCAAACCAGGTATGGTGAACAGCCACATCATTCTTGTCAACGGGTTGAAAAGGATGGTAATAATGCAACTCCCTATACAATCTCTTCATCTCACCTGCATACTCAGTCACTGATTTTGAGCCTTGCTTCAAGTTAGTCAACTCGTGCATGATGCGAGTAGCCTGCATCTTATTTGATTTTCCTGAAAATTGCTTCTCCAAAGCTTTCCACACTTCAAATACAGTGGTCAAAGTCTCAACTTGTTCTCGTATCGGTGGTTCCATGCTTCCTAATAACCATACCAAAACTCTATCATTGATCTGTTTAGTGATAGTACCACTTTTCAGTTTCTCTTCATCGGCACTAAGCAATTCTTCATAGCCATGAGAACTCAGAATTAACTGGGCATGCCATGCCCAGCTGATGTAATTGCCCGGTCCAGCCAACTTCACTGGATTAGGCTCAAGTGCATACTTGACAGCTTCAGGAACCACTTTGAGTTGTTGCTGTTGCTGTTCAAATACTTTGCTTAAAATTTCATACAACTTATCCACACTAGTATCCCCTGATTTCCCCTTTGTTGGATCTGCCATGATTTACCACCACAGAAAGAAAAAACCAGACACACAGGACTTGGTTTTTGCAGATCTCCACTAACAACAACACACAGGCAGTACAAGCAGAGTACAAGCAGAGTTGATACTAGCCAATCAGATATACTAGTGCAGATTGCTCTCAAATGCACACACACTGCACAAGTATTTTAATCCGGCCACTAGGCAAAGATGAGCTATCCGGCTGCACTAATCACGGTTCTCCAACGGCAGCCACAAGTACTAGTACCGGCTGCACTAATCAATGAAGTACAGAAGACAGCTTACTGCTTGGACGGACGGCACAATGGCAACCAGCAATTTTTCCGCGGCAGCACAACATCCACTTCTGAGCACAGGGAGTAAGCATAGATGCACCGGGAGGCAGTCAACAGGCTACCTTCGATTGGGCGCAGCACTCGGTGCCGTAGCTTGGAGATGATGTCGCAGGTCTCGGCGGCAGCTCGCGAACGACGCAGCTCAAGTGCCCACAGCCGTAAATCACGGCGACACAGCACCGCAATTAGCCGTCACCAAGGTCGAAATCACACAGGATTGACCTGCTCCGATGCCATGTTGAAAATCATCTGAGATTTGAGGGATTTGAGCTGGGGATTGGAGGGAGTGTGAAGAGCATTTGGGGAATTTCTGGATCGTTCCTCACCGATCCATTCTCTCTGCTGATTTATATATTGTTTGTACAATTTACATTTTAGACCCTATAGACTCACCTAATTACATTATCTACACACCAACAATCTCTCATACCACAGCGGTGACTACGTATGATCGATCCTCTGTTTCCATCTTCTTCTTTTTTTTTGACAAAAGAGAGTCTGTTTCCATGTACATCAACTACCGCAAGCCATCCTCTGCTACCTGCATTGTCCTTCATTGTACAAGGAATGGGAGCGAACGAGAGAGAGCGTCTGTAGCAGATGGTGGCCCGACATATAACATTTTGTTTTCAGTAATCTCTGTGAAAAAAAAAATGAAGGCTCCCTTGACTTGTTGCAGCTGGCCAATTTCTGCCATGTGCTAGCTGCTACGAAACCAATTTTCTAGGAGTACACTCCCTCTGTCTGAAAAAGCTTGTCCCAATCTTGTCCCTCAAATGGATGTATATCATATGCGTTTATCAGGCATGAACGTTCAAGAAGAAGAATAAAAACACAACATAAGTTTACAGGCATAATAACACTGAATCATCGTCATCTATCTGATGCCGTGTGCTGGTGCTGATACGCGGTGACCCACTTGATTTAGTATGGACTTAAATGTGGAAGTTAAGAGAACTGTGAACTATTTGAGTGTAATGTACTCTAATAAAGGAGAATAAATTAGACACAGCCAAGGCTTGTGCTGTTTTCGGTGCTGCCTTGTGAACTTGTGGCATCGTCATGAACTTCTTTTTCGGATGAGACGATGACGATGAACATGATGGCCATGGTTCTGCCATCTGACTTTGTTGTTTGTCGAGTCCAATTTATCTACTTTATCTGTTCCTTAATATAAGATATTTTAGCTATTTCAAAATATTGACCACATACATACTAAAATGAATGAACACACATTACTAAAATTTGTCTAGATATGTACAAAACATGAAAAAGCTAAAATGCCTTATATTAGGAAACGGAGGGAGTACAAGCCTTTTTAAAGATTTCAGCGGACTATATACAGATGTATATAGACATATTTTAGTGTGTAGATTCACTTATTTTGCTCCGTATGTAGTCCATATTAAAATATCTAAAAAAGCTTATATTTAGGAACGGAAGGAGTAGATGTCACGAGACAAACAAGACAGATGCAGATTCAAAAATCTGGACACAGACCAGAAGGCCATGGAAATAGTTTAGAAATTTCAGAATACTAGGAAGAAATTGAGATACAAATTTCACAAGTCAGAGGAATTCTCAGATCAAAGTAGTCAAAGTAGTTTCTGAACATGCAAGCAGAGCATTTTGCAAGATTGGCCTCTGCTCTGTAGCAATATATCCAAGCAAGTTCTATTTACTAAAGGGAAGAGCACTAATTGATGGACATGCTATGGTGCACATGATAGCGCCACCCATGAAAATATGCTATATATTAGCGTGCTATGGTGCACTATTAGCGAGACATTGTACACTAATTAGTTTAGTGAGACAATTCTCTACAAACTATATCATGCCATTAACGGCGCTATAGCGCGTTATTTTTTTCAGTGACTGTTATAAGTTTCCATATGCAAAACTGGTCAGGTTAGATGACAGATTTAGTGCCAGGAGAGA
>NC_057795.1:6839325-6843691 GCF_018294505.1 Triticum aestivum | reverse complement strand
ATGAAAGGAAAGGTCCACACACAGACAAACTCATTAGACCCGTAAATGGTATGTATGAATTTACCATTTTCTTCCGCAAAAAAGGCCTATCCATTCTCCCGCTGTGGAAAGATAAAACCAAGATCACCATTGCAAGAGCTAGAATACTCATTTACACCAATTCTCGAAACTCAACCACAGACCGGTTACATCTAAATAACACGAAGACACATGTATGGGCAGCCGATGGGGGTACCGGGATGGCAGGGCGGTGGCTCTGCGGTGGAAGTTGTGGTGTTTGTGTGAGGAGCTCACAGCTCGGGCACGGACCGGCGACCTTGGTCGTGTGTGCAGCGGGGTGGCTTGGGCTCGACGATCCATGGTTGTGGAGCAGCAGGTTTGTTTGTCCGGGTGCACCCTGATCGGAGGTGGAGTGGTATGCAGGGTGAAATCCTTGTCTGGCCATGGTCAGGCAGACGGTGGCATCCGCGGACATCGTCCCCTTCTTGTCGGCTCTGTCACAGTCTCTCCCGATCCTCGGTGTTGCTCCGGATGAAAATATTGATCCTTTGGACCGGGTGGTGGCGGCCCTCTGGTGTGGTGTCCTTCCTGAATGCACTACCTTGGAGCTCACGGTTCGTCAGCGGTCAGATGCGTTCTTCACAGTGGCTTGTTCTCGATGGAGGCCTTCGTCATCTTTGTGGTGATGCTTGCTGTACATCTGTCGTTTGCTTCGAGTTGGCTTAGCTGATATTTGGCACCTTTGTATCTTGCTTTGGGTGCGTGTGTTTGGATGCCGTGTTGTATGGTTCGAATGTATAAGGGTTGTTGCTTTATATATAAAACAGGGCGAAAGCCTTTTTGGGTATGAACAAAGTGAATAGAAACAATGTTTTTGGTTGGAGGAGAATGCATCAAATGTTCACGAGATACATGTTGCAACAACTGAGGAAAACACGATAGAGATTAGCCTAAAGTGTAAAGGAGGACCATCAAGTGAATTGTGAATGGTACAACAGATATGCCGAAACAAAATCTTTCGAAGGGAAACTGTTGTAATATCTCAGTCTGCTGATTGGCTAAGCATCATCTTTAAAGTAAATCTCCTATGCTCCACATACACTTCTGACCATGGCCAAATCATGTGCATTACATAAATGAACACAAAGTCAGTTCTATCTAGATATCTCAAACGGCGGCATTCCATAGCTAAAGCAGCAAATGAATGATGCAACCATCCAATTCAAATCCACAACAGCCAAGCAAAACTACATTGATTTGCATATTCAGTTTCTTCCTCACCTCACCTCGCCACCAAACCTTTCCCATCCAGCGACGCAATAAAGGCTTTAGGCTTTCCTCCCGTGCATAGACATTTTGCCAAAGCAAAAGTGAACATCACTAGAGGTGCATCTCCCACAGGGCAGCAGCGGAGGAACATAGAAGGTTTACAAGATGTTTAATAGGATGCATGCATTGATGTTAACATGATGTTTGATAAGGTGCATAAAAAAGATTCCGTTGCAGCGATCACTTTAGCAAAAATTGATGTGGGGATGTTGTAGCGCATCAGTCTAAGTCCAGCTTCTTTTTTTCGCCGGGTTGCCCTTTGTACCTACGGGCCGACAAGGAGGACCCCATTCCTCTCTCTGTGCCATGCAATGGAGCGCGTGTGTATAGAAAAGCACAGACACGCTACATGCCAATACGAATCAAATTCCAAACCGCTCTAACACATTTTTTCTAATAATCTAATCACCCGGCAAGCAAGCATGATAACTACTCCCTCCGTTCCTAAATATAAGTCTTTTTAGACATTTTAAATGGACAACAACATACGGATGTATGTAGACATATTTTAGAGTGTAGGTTCAGTCATTTTGCTCCGTATATAGTCGCTTGTTGGAATCTCTAGAAAGACTTATATTTGGGAACTGAGGGAGTATTAGAATATCCATTCCTGATAAGAACTAACTAGACTCAAACACGAAGTCAAGATTATGCTAAAATCACTCCATCCTGCTCAACAGCAACATGCCGCTCCGGTCTGTCAGTAGCAGGGTCTCCTCCGACACGTGGTAGCCCACAAGCTTCTCAGCTACGTCGCAGGCCAACGGTAGCAGCAGATACTCATTGACCCTTCTTCATAGCACATAATTCCAACTCACACTGCGCCTACAAGTTTCACCTTCCGCGTCTCGTCGAACAACTCGGTACAGGACTCATAGTTGAACACGACGAATCCATCCATTCACACCTTCAGCTTCTCTCTGTGATTGCTAACGTGCTCTTTTTGTTTTTCTCTAATATTTCAGATCTTCTTGAAGGCTGGATAAAGGGGCACCCAAGTTTGAACTCATATCAGGCTCCCTTTGACATCCTAAAGGCAAGGATATATATATCTTGCCTTCTACACACCACTAGTTTTTGTTAGCTCTTACTCCCTCCGTCCGGAAATACTTGTCATCAAAATGAATAAAAGGGGATGTATCTAGATGCATTTTAGTTTTAGATACACCCCTTTTTGTCTATTTTGATGACAAGTATTTTCGGACGGAGTAACAAAATGTGAGCATGGGATATGTATTGAGCAGACCATCCAACAACTGCTTATCATGTGTGTTTCATGATGTGACGAGTAGGCTGCATGATCATATATATGACCATTCTGTTTTGCATGCTTAGTTTACGAGTTCTTGCCTAGAACAAGTCATGGGTTTATTTTGTTGTTTTGAGAAGTTACTAGTTACTACTAATGATTTATATTTTGTCCATGTTCCGGAAGAAAATTTGGCTGCACGGAATTGGTGAACCCGAAAGACCACAGCAAGCCAGTTCAAGAGGTTCGTTTACTCACATCATGCGAAGTAGTATTTGTTATGCTTAATAATGATCATAACATACTACTTTATGATGACTCTTTAGGTACTCGCTGAGATGACAAACGGCGGAGTCGACCGTAGTGTTGAATGCACCGGCAATATCAGTGCTATGATACAAGCATTTGAATGTGATCATATGATGTATGGCTTTTCAAGACATCAATCATTCACTTAAAACATGGTCATTTGCATCGTCTCTTCTCTCTTAGATGGAATCATTAAATTCAATATTTTTATCTATATACAGGGCTGGGGTGTCGCTGTGCTGGTCGATGTGCCACACAAGGACGCCGAATTCAAGACCCACCCAATGAACTTCCTGAACGAGAGGACTCTAAAGGGGGCCTTCTTCGGCAACTTCAAGCCGTGCACTGATCTGCCCAATTTTGTAGAGATGTACGTGAAGAAGGTAGACAGTTTTGACATAGCTTCCCCGAAAAAAAAATAAGTTTTGACATAGCTTGGTCAATGCTCGCGAAGACTTGAGATATTTTGGATGCCACCCCATTTCCAAAGTCATCATACATCGAAATGCGACATTGTGAAGAACTCAATGCTCATGCTAACAACTTGCTATTGTCATCAGGAACTGGAGGTGGAAAACTTCATCACGCACAGCGTACCGTTCTCGGAGATCAACAAGGCCTTTGACCTCGTGGCCAAGGGCAAGGGCATTCGCTGCATCATCCGCATGGAGAACTAGGTGTCCTCAGTCACCTGGTTCCAGTCGCTCCCATGTAATATAAGTGCCGGGACCGGTCTCTGACCTAGAACCTTGGTGATATCAGACACTAATCAGTGATGAGACACTCATCTATGTCTTAGCCAGCCGGTAGTGTAGTATTAGACTCCAGTGTTTGTATTTCCTCAAAAAAGAAAAAGACTCCATTGTCAGTAATTGTCTACCGGAGCACAATTGGCACAATATATGCTACTACACTACTTCTGAGGGTTCTGGTTTCTTGATTATTTCCTACTGCTTGTGCACGACCTGGCTTATTCTAATGAGGTTATTGCATAGGGACAACACTTCGGTACATCAACATTAAAAATACTACTCCCTCAGTCCTCAACTCGAAAAATGTTCTTATATTATGGGACGGTGGGAGTATATCACTAACCCAAACTGGGGTTGAAATATGAGTATTGCAGATGTAGACCCGGAGAAATAGCACTTTCTCTCTCCCTTGATCTGGTGTGGACAACGTCACCCAATCAGCTAGCTCCCTCTCGCATGCACCAGCCCACATCTGGTAACTGAAGGTTGGGGATTAGTTGAGCGTTGGGAGATGTACAGACATGGGCCACTTGAGGAGTTCACCTTTTTGCTTTTCACAGCACAACCGAGGCAGCGGCCTTGTAAACACATACGCGCCCACGCTGCCTACCGGACCTGTAAACCAGGACCAAGGTACTAATGCCTTAATACATCATCTATATGTGATTATATGATGCAAATTATAATTATAAGATACATGTAGTAAAGTATAAATAACTATTGAATA